>NC_066581.1:211404161-211704161 GCF_024323335.1 Lathyrus oleraceus
GAATTGAATAAAAAAATATGACAAATTTTGAAGTATGACAATTGCAAAAAGGAATAAAGATACAATTTGTTCACACCACTCACTTCTTAAATACAAGTGAGATTTTAGGAGAAATATTAAAATAATCTCTAACAAACTTTGGGCCCGTTTGTTTTGGCTTTTTTTTAAAATGATTTTTATAGTGTTATATATTTTAGTGTAAAAAAATTTACAAAGAAACTTTTCATAAAAGCTTCAAATGAAAATTTTGTTTGAAGAGTTATTCTTAAAATGTTATTTTAGGTACTTTTTCATTTTATCGACACTTTTTTTGGATATCAAAATTTTAAAAAATCACTTAATTTTGAAGTTATTTCAAATAGTTTTTTCTAAAAATCATTTTTGAGATACAATTTTTTTAAAAAATTGTGATTTTGACTATGTTTTGATCTTCAATAATGTATATTTATGTTATACAATGAACAATTCAATCTTTTAATATATAAAAAATAAATTTAGAAAAACTTATAATATTTTGAAAAATATTTTTGTAAAATCCATTTTCAAAAATGCAAAAAAAATCCATTTTTTTAAAGCTAAAACAAACTGACCCTTTGTCTACAAGTTTCTCAAAATATGAATTAATTCTAACAAACTTGAGATACAATCGTTTTTATTTTATGTTGAAATTGTTATTTTCATTTTATTTTCACTTTAGTTTTTATTTTCATTTTATGTTAAAATTATTATATTTTAATGCAATTTGAGAGAAAAGTTACAATGAAGTTTTTTTTTTAATTTTCTTTTGATTTAATTGACGTGGTTCTTGAATTACTTAGTATCAATCGTTAGAGATTTATTTTTCCTCTTTTCACAAATGTATCATTATACTTATACTATTATTATTAGAGTTTAATATTGGATCCTATATATATTTTAAATAGATGATTTCTTGAGCTAGTACATACATGTAACACAATAATTTTAAAAATATGAAACTTAGATCAAAAAATTAGTGGCAAAAATAATGAAGCGGAACTTGGAAAGACAAGTTGAACAACTATCCATACAATTGGTTGTTTAATCTGCGAGCAACTATGAAAACAATACATTTGATCACCTCAAAAAGAATGAAAAATGTTATGCTATTATTTTGAAGAAAAAAGTAAGTTTACTAAAGTGAAAAGTGATAGGTGTTACCAAAAAAAAGTCATTAGAAAAGTGTTGGAGTTAAAGAAATCTTTATTTTTCTTTATTAACGAGTGAGACTTTTCTCAATATTTTGAATTTACATTTATTATTCTTAACAAAAAGGTTGAGATTAGAAGTGAGTGTGGAGTTGTAGAGGAAGAAAAGTAGTGAATATAGTTAAAAAGAGTGAGAAAAAGTAAAAAAGAGAGTGAAGATAAAAGTGTAATTGGGAAAGAAAAAAAAAGAAAGAAAAAGAAACCACATTTCCTATATCATAACTATTCACCTTTGAAGAAAAAACACATATAAGAATAACATAAAAAAATTCCTTGAAGTGTTCAATAGTCTCTATAAGTAAATATTCCTTTTGCAAAAGCACTATAACAAATTTCAGCATATGCAAAATTTTGAAAGAGTTTCTAACAAGGAAGAGAAGACTTCCAAGTGACGAAAGTGTAACAATAAAAAATGGTGCATTTCTCTATTCCTTATACTATATGAAGCCTATAAATCCTAGCTACACTATGTGAATTAGAGGCAAGAATTAGAATGTCACTCTAAAAAATTAAGAAATTAGATGGAGAAGCAAAACCAAAATCAGCTAATATGATATTAACATTGACAAATAAATCTTACGGCATAATGAAAAATGTGATTGTAAAGATTGAAAACATTATTTTTGCAATTGATTTTGTAGTGTTTGACATTGAGAAAGAAGCAAAGACTTATAATTTTGGGTAGGACATTCCTACTAACTACGAGGGTTAATATTGACTTATAGGCAGGTGAACTCAAGTTGAAACTTTTAAAGGAAAAGGCTGTCGCTAAAGTGTATGATGGTATAAAAATTTGTGAAGAAAATCCAACATTTTCTTCACAAATTAAAGAAAATCCAACTCATCTAACTCATACATTATGTATATTTATATATCTTAGTATCCAACTCATCTAATACCCATACATTATATATATTTATATTTTTTTATTTATTTTATTTTATAAAAACTTATGTCTATTAATTTTTAAAAAATAGTTCAATGCTAAACCATTACGTATTTTATGTGTTTGTTTATTTCATAATTTCGTAAAATATTTTTTTTAACTTTTTAATATTCTTAAAAATTTAAAATAATATGATATTTTATAATTTATCTATTTATTTTTATTAAAAATGAGGGTAACGGATGCGGATATGGATATATCCATAGGATACGGGTACGAGTGTTAAAATTGGTGTTCAAACAGATATAAATTCGAATACAGAATATTTTTTTCATCCAAAAATATGAAGATGGATACTATAATATCCTACACAAATCATTTCTATTCTCATCCCCTTATGAATGGGTGATACAACAATACTAGAAATACATAAAATTGTGTTACCCATGATCATAGCAATGCAGTAGTTTGGAATTTAAAAAATTAGGATGGGCTTTTTCTCTAAAATTGTGATGTGGCGAAGGTAGACCAATGGGTGGGAGAATAAAATCCAGAGCTCATTTGTGTTGAATATGTAAATCAATTCTTGAAGATTATATTAAGATATGGTATTATTCTTCATGATTAAGAAAAACAACCATTGGACCACTAAGAGCAATTTATATTTAAGAATTCTTAATTTTAAATTTTCAAAAATATCTTTACTATTATTTATTTATCAATTAAATTTTATTTTTCTTTCAAAAATTTTATTTTTATTAACATATTAAAAATGAAATTTTCGATAGTAGAATCAAAATTTATAATACGCATTTTTTCGCATTTATATCAGAGATTTCAAAATTTTATAATAAAAAATTTTAAAATTTTTAAAATTTATGATAAAAAGATATTGGAAATTTCAAAAATTCTAGTAAAAGTATATGAAATTTCAAAATTTTCGATATCAAAAAATCTGAAAAATCTTAAATCCATACCAATTGTCAAAAATTTTGGAAAAGAATAAAATATTCCGAAAATTTAAAACTATTCGATAGTTTTACATAAAAAAAATTATAAATTTCTAAAATTTTTGGTACATATTAAAATTTTTAATAAAAACTTATAAATTTTTTAAAATTTCTAAAATTCATAAAAAAAAATATATAATAATAAAATTGCTCTAAGTTATAAGTGGAGGTGGCAAATTAAATACTTCCGCCTTTTACTTGATAGAATATTCAAGATATACTTAGCTAACAAGTTAGAGTCTCGCTAGTACCACCACCTTTTTCATCACCATTTACTTACTTAACTTATAAGGATTGCTTTTTTTTTCAAGCCTGTATAAAACGAAATCCAGCCATTATGTAGAGAGATCAAATTTGAATAAAACGTGAGTTACTAAAAGATCACTCTTCTTGTTAATTTTATTCTAATTATAAGTCCCATTTGATATCAATTTGAAATCCATTCAAAGGAAGCTCTTTTCTTTTTACTAATTAATGATATTAGTAAAGTTGTCTGAATCAGAAATCCACATTGTAATATCTTTTTAGTATCTACAAAAGCATTTGTATGTTGCCAACCTTATCATATCAGATCTGTTCAATAACCCAAACGTACCCATCCGCCCAACCCCAAACCCAAACTAACCGAATCACCAGCTGCTCGGAACCGGACCGGTTGAGCCTCCACCCACTCTCTCACTGTAATATCTTCTAGTTCTGTCATGATGACTTTGCTCGACAAGAAGACAAATCAAATTGATCGAATCAGTGACTTACCAAGTAATGTCATTGATGCCATCCTGGGAAACTTGGAAATCAGAGACCAAGTTGCGACTAGTATTTTGTCAAAAAAGTGGAGGTATATGTGGACTTCAGCCCCACAAATTTTTTTTGACGAATACTTTTTTAGAAGCCTTATGGGTGTTCATGACGATGTAGTTTACGAAATCATTATTGGTGTTCTTATGCTCCACAATGGGCCGATACACAAGTTTTCTATTGACCTATTCTACACTTTTGATTTCAACACAGAAAAATTCAATAGGCTGATTCCCTTCATGTCAAGGGACATTCAACACCTTGAGCTTGTCATCTGCGGTTTCGGTTCTGTTGAAGATCAAATGCTAGATAATCTCTCCTTAGATATTCTCTTCTCTTGTAAGGAACTGACTTACTTCAAATTTAACGGATGTAAAAATTTGTCAATTTCACCTGATTTCCGCGGCATTAGAAAATTGCTTGAACTTGACTTAGAATGTGACGAAATCGAGTCTAGTGCACTTGACACTTTTATGTCTGGCTGTCCGCTTCTTGAAAAGCTCAGCGTTGGATTCCGTTTTGGTTGTGATCATCTTGTTATATCTTCTCCTTCTCTCAAAGTCTTCGTGCTAGAATTGTACGATACAAAGTCAGTCTGTCTCGAGAAAGCAAACAATCTGATCGATTTTACACTCAAGTTATCTCGGTTTGGAGCGTCTGTTTATATCAAAAGTTTGCCACAAGTTAAGAAGTTTTCTCTCACCAATTGGGGAAAGGTTAGAAAACATCACTAATTGTAGTATTTTCATTATTGTTCAGCTGGCCTCACTCTTAGAAATTTTAAAGACTACTTCTAAGTTCTAAGCATTGTACAAATCATCTCACAGATTTGTTGTTTGTATGCATAGATTCCATTAGCAGATATCATTCCTCCCGTGCTGCTAACAAGTTCATTCAGCTCTTTAGAGTATCTACAATTGGATGAGTTCGATTTGAATGATAAAGGAGACATTTTGTATCTGGTCCGTCTTCTCGAAAGTGCTCCTAGCTTGGTTAAACTTGTTATACAGGTGAACATGAATATACCTATGCTACTTAGCTTGTTTCTTATTCTTGTATTTTGACTCTTTAATGTTTATATTTCAGGATTACGAGGACGATCATAGCACACAAGTGTTGGACCCTTCAGAGGAGTTAGAATGGCGTAGTTGTTGTCTTAAACTTCAGACGGTGGAGATCTGTGTTGAAGCTAGCTCTCAGCATGGAATGAGTTTGATACAGTTCATACTTGCAAATTCTCCTTTGTTGAAGACTCTTACTTTTAATTTTTGTAGTTACAGAGAATTAGATGGACCTATGTTAAAAACTTCACAAGACTTGTTACGGATGGAACGAGCATCACCGAGAGCAGAAGTTAATTTCATTCACTCTGCTTATAGAAGAAGGCCGCTTTCAATCTACATAGAATAAGGTATCTATTATAGCGCACGATTGAGTTCTGCCAGAAAAATTTTAAAGGGAAAAAGTAAAAATAAGAAAGCTGTATTGAAAAGAAATCAATGGTGGAGATTGCAGGTGAACAAACTGCAAGAGAGAAACAAAACAAAAGGAGAGAAGCTGGATCTCATATTCTAAGAGAATAAAGTATTTGGGGATGTGGTGACAGTGAATGTATTGTTTGATTTAATGAACTTGTACTTATGTAGTCAAGTGTTTTTTTATAGTATTTGAGGATATGTTATTTCCAGTTTATTTGGTATTATGTGGCCATTGTTATGTTCTAACCTCTTATTACATGCAAAGAAGTATTTGGAAGTTAAAACATCTTATTTGTACAATCCTATCAGCATGGGAGAACTGATATCGTCTTATTAATGCAAAGAAGTATTTGGAAGTTAAAACATCTTATTACATTTAAAATTTTATGAGTATTTGAGTTCATAATACTTTTTTTCTATTATATGGACTACTTTTCCTTTAACTCATGTAACAAAAAAGTTGATATTATTGAAAATTTTGTTCTTTAGACCTTTTAGTGATCCAACTCACCTATGTGACACGCCGACTATTTTTTTTTTTTTTTCCATTTCAGTTGGACAAATTAATGTCATGTCATTTATTATATAATTATTATATTATTTAATTAAGTAATTGTGATATATATTGTTAATTTGAAATTCAATTTAAGTCCTCTTAATTTGACCTAACATTGATATGTTGAGGACCACCTGACGAACTAACCATCGAATAAAAAGTCAGGGGATTACGAAATCATTTAACATAGTCATGAATCATTGGTCGATTAGCTCGAATCAACTAAGAAACCTGATTGAATGTCAATTGTATTATTTTTAGATTCACCTTTTTATTTTGGTGTAGTAAGTAATTCATGTGTTACAAGTCTATCTGAAACATAGAGTTTTGTAGAGACAAAATCATGTTTTATAGAGGTGAAGTTCAAATTATTGTCTATGCTAATAATTGCAAAAAATAATAATATGGTGTGTCTCTAAGATTGTTAATTTGGTGTTGGGTTGAGGTTATGTGAGAAACGACTTTAGGGTTTGAAACAAATTAGAAGAGATAAATGAATCATTTGTTGAAGTTAACATGGATGATCGTGTTGTAGATGTTGTAATATATTTTTGGGAAACAAGATTGATGGACATTTATATGTTGAGTACAATGAGACATCAATAAAAAACAGTTGTGTCTCAATGCATTAATTAGAATGAAAGAAGTGAATTAAGTGATTACCATTATCCTTATCACCATGATTATTCAGTCGATCAGGGCACATCTTTTTTGTATGACCCTCCTTCTTACAATGATAATGTTGGTGTAAGCCCTAGAGGCCAATACTTTTGGTACTTGTATCGAATTATTTATTAATAATAAAAGGTGTTTTCTTTATTACGTTTGTTTAATAAAGTCCCTAGAATAGCTAGTCCGTTTAATGTATCAAGTGTGACTTGATCATGAGATCACATTAAACATAAGGACACTATTCTTAAAGTATCCGTAGGTGAACTTTATTGTGAAGTGGGATAACATTAAAGCATTAAGACTATTATGTATATAGACTGATGATCACGTCTCATGGATCATGGATAAAGAGTTATCAAGTCTTAAACATAGGTATGAATATTAAGAGTAATACTTATACTGGATTGACCCGCTATGAGAATACTATATAGAATGTTATGCAAAGTGTCATAAGTTATTCTCATGGTGATAATGGTGTATACCATCCTTCGACCTGAAACCACTATGGACCCTAGATGTAGAGTCGAGTGCTTTATTGTTGATCCAACGTTGTCCGTAATTGGATAACCATAAAGACAGTTGATAGGTACTCCACGAAGCATGTTGAGGGACATGAGTGACCTAGATGGAATTTGCCCATCCTACATAACAGGATAAATGTCTATGGGCCCAATATTGAACTGGACAAGGATGACACGGTCTATGCCTTGTGTTCAATATAAACATAAGGGCAAAAGGGTAATTATGCACATAAGTATTATCACAGAAGGTTTGTCAGATCACATGACATTTTCGTGTCTTGGGTAGCAGTGATGTGTTGCTAGATACCGCTCACTGTTTATTATGTTAAATACATTATTTAATATAATTGTCAATGCCGCGAAAACCTACAGGGTCACACACAAAGGACGGATTGATGAGAGATAGAGTAACTAAGGAACACCGTAAGGTACGGTGCACTTAAGTGAGTTGTAGAACATCGTAAGATACGGTGTACTTAAGTAGAATACGAAATATGGTAAGGTACCATGGGCTTAAGTGATTTTGAGCATATTATAAGATATGGGCCAAAATACACTTAAGTGGGCTTTTTAGCTTGAAGCCCACACAAGTGGTTCTATAAATAGAACCCTTGTGCAGAAGCATTCATTGCGGTTGCATTATTTTCGTTTTCTCTCTCTCTTTCTCTCTCTATTTCTCTCTCTCTCTCTCTCACACACACACACACTCAAAGTCTTCATTCGTACCAGCTAGCACTGAGATTGAAGGAATCCGTTCGTGTGGACTGAGTAGAGACGTTGTCATCGTTCAACGTTCGTGATCGCTCCGTGGATCTGCATCAAAGGTTTTGATCGTCACAAGAGATCTGCACCAAAGGTTTCAATCGTCACAAGAGGTAAATATTCTATCACTGATCATGACCAATCGGAAGGATCTCTAAAGGAGAAAATTTTAATTTCCGCTGCGTTTTGGACCGTAATTCTCCTTCAGATAACACCTAATAGCAGGAACACTATCATCATAAGAATTTTGTAGAACTTTACCCTTCTTCCTCTCAAACTTACCATCTTTCTTTGAGAAATTTCCTTTAACGGACAATCCTTCACCAACGAATGATGGTTTATGGTTTGTTCTGAGTTGAAAAAATTCATAACTTTGGGTCTGTTGTAGAGAAAAACGCAAAAAAATGCATTTTGATACGTGATGACGGTCGTCGCCCTGGTGGTAGGCTGACCGTGAAAACTGTTACAACATATAATTTACCCTCAACCACCCAAAGACCCCTAGTACATCGACACTCTTCTAAAGAAAATGTTTAACTACATCTCACAACACTCTAACACAAGAGCATAAGAGAACAAATCATTTCAAATATAAGTTTAAAACGCTTTTGACTAATGCATATTGTAACAGAGATCTTGAATAATTTATATAGCCTTAAACTCTCTCTTGCTTTATAAAATTAAGTGATGTGGGAGTTCTTCAACATGTATATTTTCAACCAAACCCAACAATCTCCAACTTGATTGAAAATAAAATACATTAACTTTCATTGTCTTCATTGACAATCGTAGTCCACCATAAAGAGTATAGTCACTTGAAGCCACATCACTCCAAGAATTTTTACAGTGTGATCACCGACAACCATAGTTCAAAAACTATCATATTATACCGTGAAGAATATATTTCACTTAAAGATAAACCAATCTAAGAAGTTCACATTGTCATCATTGACAATTATATACTCTATCAAGAAGAACATGTTTCGTTTAAATTTAAACCACTCCAAGAATTTTCACATGTTGAAAACTTATGGTGCAATATGTTTGCAGAAAGCTCTTCAACCACCGACATAACTCACACCTTGTGTAAACTTGATTATATCAACACATCTTTGACTTGAACTTTCCACAGGTCAAAATAAATTCTTTCGTCAATTTTCTCTAGTCCACACTACACAACGGAACTTGTGATTTCAGCTCAACAACTCTGTTACAATACTGCCCTTTTTTTTAATGTCGAAAATCAAACAAAGTTGCAATCGCAGAGCATACTAAGAACTTGTATCTTCGGGTCGAACCAGGATCTGATACCAGTTGTTAGGAAAAACTGGCATGGAGAAAATAAAAGTCACAATCGCAACATTAGAATATAACGCGAAAACTTCAAAATAGGAAGAAAAAAAACATGGTCATTGTCAAATGAAAACCAGAGAATAACTCAATGTAAAAATTGTTACAACACAAAATTTATCCTTAACAACCTTAAAACCCATTGTACACTCACACTCCCCCAAATCAAATATTTAACTATATCTCATAACACTATAACACAAGAGAATAGGAGAATAAAGAAAGTCAAATACAAGCTTAAAGTGTTTTTGACTGATGCATCTTGTAACAAAGAATTTGAATCCTTTATATAGCTTTGGACTCCATCTACGTTTAGAAAAATAACTGATGTGGGACTTCTTCAACATGTATATTTTCAACCAACCCCAACATCCACGTTTTTTGGGTAAGTGGGGTTATCTTAGGCGGCCTGAGCCCAATATGGTGACCAAATCACCAAGTTTGGCCGAGAGTGTTTGACCTGTACCAGGTGAGCTAAGGTTTCGCTATGTAGCTCGCCTCTCGCTAGTGTGTTTAGCATTCTTTCCTTTCATGGACTATCCTCTCGTAGGGCACAATGAATTATACGGGTACATGCATTTTATTTTCTTATTTGTTAACCAAAACTAATGCAAAGCCCCTAATTTATCATCTTTAGTACAATAGTATTGTTTAGTTGAGATTGAAACAATATTCACGGGTATTGTCACTTCTTAAGGTACAGATAGACACACCAAATTGAGTTCTTATTTCTCGATAAAATTGTTCAAAAATAAAAATAATTCATATCTATTATTCATTAAAAATAACCATGTGAAACGTGAAAAATTATCAATAAAGGTGACAAAGTACCTAGACTCAAGAGTAGAGACATTATGCGAGGGACCCCAAACATCGGTGTGAACTAAAGCAAAAGAGGACTAAGCTTATTTATTGACTCGATTGGGAAATTGACTACGAGGGTGTTTCTCTAACTGACATGACTCATAATGTAAAATAGACACCTTCGATAAATTTGACACCAACTTATGTAGTTTGAAAAGACTGAGATGACCTAACTGAGCATGGATTGTGAGTGGAGAATATTTGACTGAGCATGTATGAGACGACACTAAGAGGTAATAAAGGCCTCGAGACTCACATCTGACGCCAATCGTTCGTCCCGAACTCCGATCCTGCAGGGTAACATTATTGTTAGTGAATGTGACACTACAATTAAGAGAACGAGTTAAACGACTGACTGAAAGTAAACTAAATGGACAATTAGGTATATAGGAGGACAAAAGTAACACATAAAGATGGTAGAATTTGAACAGTACCAATTCCTTCGGATCGAGTTTAAGAACCATTGACAAAAGTTATAGTAGGTAAGAAACCAGAGGTAGAGAAGGAAGAGAATTTTGTTTTTATTACATGTAACATGATCAGATACACCAGAATCAAGGACCTAAAGTCTAAGAGAATATGATTGAGAGAGGAAAACAGATGAACTACCAGTGTGTGATATCGAAGTAGTAAAATATGAGTTTTGATAATTCTGATACCACCTGAGGAAATCATCGTAGTTTGGTGTAAAGTTCTAAGGAGTAACCATGAGTATCTGAAGAGAGAAAATATCATGTGAACCGCGTAAAAAGACTTTGTTTGAACTGGATCACAGTTTTTTGCAAGTGGAAAATAAAATCTGAAACTGAATTTGAAACAGTGGATCAACCGAGTAAAGTACAGTGAAAAGTTATCTCTCAGTAAACTCTAGATATCATGATGAAATACAAGAGACTAAGAAACATTTGAAAAAACTATGTGTTTTGAAAAATACTACGGAGACTATATTATATATGCAGAGTCATCTCAAACTTTTGAGAGACCCTGTATAAAAAGTTGAAGTTAACTCCAGTTAATTAGTGAAATTTTTTTAAGAGACCCTACTTAATTGTAAATTAATCGTGAAATATGTGTATGGAGACCCTTTTCTCCATAGATTAATCATGAAAAATTGTAAGGCTATGTGATGTAAGCCGTTTTACACACCCTCAAAGACAACTTTATATATATTAGAGATTACAATTAAAAATATGATATAATCTATTTAAAACTATTCTATATTCAAATATTTTTTAAATTATATTTATAAATATCATCATTTTTAAAAAGAGATTAATTACTATAAATATCATTTCAATTAATCTCTTTTAAAAATGTATTATATTTCAAATAATATTATAGAATTTTTATAAAAAAAATAAATCGTATATGATTGAATAATCCGAAATCCATCTGCGATCAGACTTAGATAATAATATTTAAGCTTTGATTCAGTCTTAAAAAGTCCGAAGTTTCTTACAATCGATTTTAAGTTGGGTAATCCATTTAGCTTTATATCCAATATGCAGTGGACACTATCTCGAGGAATGGCTCCACTCACTCTCTCACTGTAAGCGAGCTTTGTGTGAGCATTTCAGCGTCTCCCACAAGCCACCGCCGTCGTCTCCCACAAGCCACCGCCGTCGTCTCCCACAAGCCACCGCCGTCGTCTCACTCTCAACTGTAAGAATTCTTCACTTTAGTTTACTTATCATCATCATCATCCATTTTCGTTAGGTTTTCATCGTATTATTAGAGATGATTCATAACTGTGATTATTTATTAGGGCACTTCACTATTCACGCTTAGATTACATGCTTTCAGATCTCAACCTTTTGAACATTTGAAAGTTACTCTCACATCTCTCTGTAGTATCATATGATTTCAAGTCTATCTTGAAATCAGATGCGATTTTGAAATCTCTATAGTCATCACCTGCACATGGTTTACAACTCTAAGCAAAAAAAATAAAAATATATGAAGAAAATTGAAATTGGAAAAACACAGCTTAGGAGGATCCCATTCCATTCAATATTTGAATAAGGATTCATCATATGCTTTACTTACTTTTACTATTTTATTCTTACTTGTTTTTTACACTTGTTCTTCAATTTGTTCTAGTTTTATGATGACTTTGTTCAACAAGAAGGCCAATCAAAATGATCGAATCAGTGACTTACCAAGTAATGTCATTGATGGCATCCTGGGAAACTTGAGAATCCGAGACCAAGTTAGGACTAGTATTTTGTCAAAAAAGTGGAGGTATATGTGGACTTCAGCCTCGCAACTTTGTTTTGATGAACACTTTTTTGAAAGCTTTATACTTCTTGATGATGACCCTGAACCTGTAGTTTCTAAAATCATCACGGATGTTCTTATGATCCGCAATGGGCCAATACACAAGTTTTCTATTTGCGTGTCTGCTGACTGCGAATTCGATATCTCAACGGAAAAACTCAATATGTGGATTCCCTTTATGTCAAGGAACCTTACACATCTCAAGCTTTTGAACTACTGTACTCCTCCAGATGAAAATCATATGCCTGATATTCTCTTCTCTTGTAAGGAATTGACTTACTTCAAATTTAGCTCATTTAACTTGTCAATTCCACCTAATTTCCGCGGCTTTGAAAAATTGCTTGAACTTCACTTAGAATGTGTTGAATTCGATTCCAGTGCACTTGAGAATTTTATGTCTGGTTGTCCGGTTCTTGAAAAGCTCAACATTGGATTCCGTCTTGGTTCTAATCGGCTTGTTATATCTTCTCCTTCTCTCAAAGTCTTAGTGCTAGAATTGCACAATACAAAGTTAGTTTGTCTCAGGAAAGCAAAGAATCTGAGCGATTTTACACTCAAGGCATTTCACGGCAGAGGTTATATCAGAAGTTCGCCAAAAATTAAGAGGTTTTCTCTGACCAATTGGGGAAAGGTTAGAAAACTTCACTAATTGTAGTATTTTCATTATTGTTCAGCTGGCCTCACGGTTAATTATTTTAATGACTGTATTTTACTCTTGTTTCTTATACATTTATAAGAGAAGTAGTGTTGAACTTTGATCGATGGTCCAATCCAATATTTATAATGAAAGCTGTGTTTTTGCTACTTCTAATCATTGTACAGATAATCTCATAGATTTGTTGTTTGTATGTATAGAATTCATATGAAGATATCATTCATCCCATGCTGCTATCAAGGTCATTCAGCTCTTTAGAGTATCTGAAATTGGATGACTTGAATTTGAATGATAAAGGAGACATTTTGTATTTGGTCAGGGTTCTCGAAAGTGCTCCTAGCTTGATTGATCTTGTTATTAAACAGGTGAGCATGAAAACCTATGCTTCTTATCTTGTTTCTTATTCTTGTATTTTGACTCTATGATTTTTATACTTCAGAGTTACAAAGATATTGATACCACAAAAGAGTTGTACCGTTCCAAGGAATTAGAATGCCCTAGAATTTTGCTCCAACTTCAGACAGTGGATGTCCACTTTAGAGCTAACTCTCAATATACAACGAGTTTGATACGGTTCATACTTGCAAATTCCCCTTTGTTAAAGACTCTTACTTTTTATTGTAGTTATAATGATTTAGGTGCACCTATGATGTTAAACTTTTCAAAAGACTTGTTATGGATGGAACGAGCATCACCAAAAGCACAGGTTAATTTCCGTCATGTTTAAAAGACTCTTATGTGGCAATTAGTTGTGCTTATAGACAAACACAAGATATGATAAGGGAATGAGAGTATTTGGGGATGTGTTGTATGATGTAATGAACTTGTACAGGCAAATGATACTATTTATTCCAGTTAATTTGGTATTATGTGACCATTGTTTGCATTCGTTTTTGTATCAGGAGACTTGTTAACTTTCTACTTTGGTTGATTGTTGGCTTATTTTAGATGTTTGGATGATGATGAATCATGAATGTTTAAATGACATTTCTCATGTTTTTAATGACTTGTTTAGTTCACTTTTCTTCAATAGTCTTTTATTTACAGTTTTCAGGTGAAAAAAAAATTAATTAGTGAGTTTGTTAAATTTTGATGCGACACGCAACATTGTTAATTCTTGAGGGAGAATTTTGTCGTCTATTATGATTCTCCTCGATTCAAGGGCAGTTATGCGCAAAAGATATCCATTTTATATAATAAAAAAACTCTAACTGTAACTATTTTCAATCCTTAACTCTCTCATTGGCATTCAACCTGAGAATGTGTTGCACCCAACTCACTCTAGTTTTATTTTTATTGTGATTAAATTTTTTATAAAAATAATATAAATTTAGGATTCACTCTAGTTTTATTTTTATTGATTAAATTTTTTTTCTTAAAAGATATAAATTTAAGAGAAATGGTAGAGAGAATTTGAAACTCCATTTTATTGACGATTAAAGAAATATTACAAAATAAAAAAGGTTAGTACAATTAAGTACTATAATTCTATTTATAAGAACTAACAAATTAATAAGGATTTAATGATGATGGTCTAAAAATATGATTTAATGATGATGGTCTAAAAATATGATTTGTCGGATATATGGTCGTGAATAATTTATATGTTTAAGTATTATCTTTTTTTTCAACTAGTAACCAATTCTAACTAATTCAATTTTAGACTAATACATTTTATTGAAATTTTGAAAAAAGATGAATTATTGAAATTTTGAAAAAAGATTCAAGGCATTTTGATCAATATTTGATGTAACTATTTATTTTTAGGTGTAACTCCAAAAATCTATAGTTTTGGATTAAGAAGAAGTCCTTTAATATTTCTTTACTACTACTTAAAACAAGATATATGATTTTCACCGAAAATGTTAAAACCTTTCGATTTGTCAATTGTGAGGAGCAACATATTTTTTAATATACACTCCTTTATAAAAATAATATTTAGCAAAAGTGAATATCTAATATACATAATTTTTCCTCCCACCTTCTTATCACATTCTATAATTCAGAAACCAACTTTTTCTGCTTTATTTCAGTTTATTTATTTGAAAAAAAATCGTTTTTCTCATTGTTCATGTCAAAATTAAGGGATTTTTGAGAAACGTGCGAGAAGAAGCAAACCTTTTCACGTACACAAATAATTTATTCTAGAGGCTACACTTCATCAATTATCCTTCACTCGTACGATTTATCTGATTTGACTAATCTTGTATAAATAGTTAAATTTATAAAAATATATATTTTCATTTCTCTTTTCAAGAGATCTAGTCCACAAGTGAGAGTATAGAGGATTTCCCGTAGAAATTCCCGAAACACATTCAAATAAGTGATTTGGTTCTTGTTTTTTCCGCGCTTTTCATCAAATTACTTAAGATTGAGTAATCTGGTAGCTTTTCCATTATTTATTTATTTTTTTCGCTCTTTTCATCATATTACTTAAGATTGAGTAATTTGGTAGCTTTTTCATTTTTTATTTTTTTGCGCTTTTCATCAAATTACTTAAGATTGAGTGGAGTAATTAGTTAGCTTTTCTTATTTTTTATTTTTTTTTATTTTTATCATTTTTTAATTACTTAAGGTTGATTAACCCAGTAATAATTGATGCTTCAATAGATTAATGTTGTTTCACGGTTTTGAAAATTAATCATAGAAAAAATTATCGGGTCGAGTCGAGAACTATGTCGTTCTCTTTAAGACGTTTCGTGACACTGACAAAAGTTACTCAAAGCAGTCGAACTACCGCGTCGCCTCCAGGATAAAACAACTCAATTCTATATTATACGATTACTACTTATACGATAAATAATCGGTCTAGAAATACATCATTTGATGGTATAAAGACCATTCAAATATGGTATAAATACCACTCGTAGTATCTGGTATAACGATCAGTCGTAATAATTTCTCAAACCGAGAGAAATTTCAATAGTTCTCCGAAGAGAATTCAATAATGGTCATTTGATCACTCAAAATGATTTCTTAAACAAAAAGAAATTCGAATAATTATCAAAAGAGAATTCAAAAATTATACTTGATACTTTCTCAATTCAAACGGAGATAAATTAACATGATTCTCTAAAGAGAATTCAAGAAAATACTCGGAAAATTCAACGAGCAAAAAGAAAAGGGGAGAAGTTGACGCTTCGACAATTTGAAAGACGCAGAGTTATGAGAGTAGGAAGGAAAAACTCAAAATAAGTTTGTAGTGTGTTTTGGAATGAAAAAAGGAATTTCCTTATATAATAAGTGAGGTAGCTAAGATACCTCACCTAAGCAACGTGAGACAAATACGTTTTTTCAACTAACACACAATATGAGACTTAAGGAACCTTTTCAAATTCATCTCCCTATATTGGAATATTGACACAATATTCTAATAATCCTCCACTTGAATTTAAAAAAATGTTTTAGAAGTAACGTAAAACATTTCTAAGATTGCACATAAACAAAGGTGTCTACGACTTGAACTTTTGCGTAGAAAATATGATTCTAATACAACAAGAAGATGAAAACCCCACACACTTTATATAACTTAGGATCAAGCATCAATGTCATTCCGCTGAGCAAATTTAAGGAATTGGAGATATGAGAGATTGTACCAAGCAACATGACACTATGACTCGTCCGCTTGGTATTGTACAAGATGTGCTAGTTAATTTTTATAGATTGACCTTCCCTGCAGACTTTATGGTAATCAACATGAAAAATGATTCTGAAAGGTCAGTGATTCTTGGTAATCGGGAAGACAAAAATAGATGTGAAGACCAGTGAGTTAATTTTGAAGTTTAATAAGGAGAAAGTGGTATTTAATGCCTATAAATGGACAAAATATGGGGAAGATCTTGAGACTTGCTATAAATTTAAAGAG
The DNA here is from genome assembly GCF_024323335.1 of Lathyrus oleraceus. Taxonomy (NCBI): domain Eukaryota; kingdom Viridiplantae; phylum Streptophyta; class Magnoliopsida; order Fabales; family Fabaceae; genus Lathyrus; species Lathyrus oleraceus. The sequence goes on from NC_066581.1 coordinate 211,421,082, forward strand.
AAAGGTAGTAAAGTTCACAAGATGATAGAAAAAGGAGTTTTTACCGACGTAAGGATATTGGTGACAATTTGTTATTACATAATTTTTATGAGTATTTGCGATGGATTAGATGAAATATCAAGTTAAAGATGAGCTAAATATGAAGAACTATGAATAAAATGAAGAAGTCAAAGAAATAGAGCAAAACCAAGAAATCGATAAAGAATTGTGAAGAAACGAGCAATTTTCAGCATAATTTACATCTTGATGTTTGTCCAGTAAATTGATCATATATGGACCTGTAACTTATTTTAACTGGGTTTTTTGAAAAATGAAGCTAAGAGAAATATCTTCATTCAGGAATAATCACGCGCATGATATAAAGTATCATGCATGCGATGAAGTGTGTTCAAAATCACGTGCGTGATGGAATAGTGACGGGCGCGGGGTTTTTTGAAAAATGAAGCTAATAGAAATATCTTCATTCAGGAATAATCACGCGCATGATAGAAAGTATCATGCATGCGTTGAAGTGTGTTCAAAATCACGTGCGTGATGGAATAGTGACGGGCGCGACAATACTTTTTTAGGCCTTTTTCTGATGCATTTCTAATTCATTCTGAATGCTTTAAAGGGGATTTTCTGAACTTTTTCAAGGGGCGATCAAGGGTTATAAAAATTGAAGATTGAAGCATGAATTAGATAGCACAAAGGATGATTTTTGGAGCATTTGAAGTCATTGAAGGCCATCTCTTCAAGGGGCTTCTTATGTTATCTTTTTCTATCAAATGTGGTATTTTTAATTGCACTATGAGTAGCTAAATTCTTCTAAGTTAGGTTTTGTTAGGATGAACCTATTTCTATATTATTGGATTCTATGTTGATTTGACCATTGTATGAACCTATTGGTCTATAATGTTATTCAATTGCTTCTTGTTCGTCATAATACTTTTTATGTGATACTCTTTTAATCTGATTTTGGGCACATATAGAATATTGATCATTGGTCTATGTGTTAGACCTAGGATAATTATTTTACTTATGTTGGTTGAATAGGTATTAAAGACCTCGAGTACTGGCATAGAGAATTAACCTTTTATAAATCGCCTAACCCTGTTTACGTTGGCGGACTAGGGATAGAAAACTCCAAGTAGTGGTTAATGAGTTATTTCGTGAGAGACCGGCTATAAGGTTTTTTTATTCATCGTGTGGTTATAATGATTAGATAACTTATATAGGGCATCAAACACCAACAATAAAGGAATAGAATATTCTAGAACAAAACCTAACTGCTTTCGTGACATTGTTTACTTGTTTATTTACTTTTTCGCACTGAAATTTGAAAATCCCCATTTTTACTAGTTTTTATACATTGCACACATTTTTTCTTGCTTGAAGGCAGTTCCCGTGGATTCAATCTTTTTTATTACTTCGATATTATCGATACACTTGTCGAGAAGTCATCAAATTTTTGACGTTGTTGCCGGAGACTGTTGATATTTCAACAAGGAAACGTTTGTGCAACGTTTAATTTTGTTTTTTTTAGGTTATATATATATTTTTTTGTTTTCAGTTGTAAATATTTTTTGTAATTAGTTATTTTTTATTTATTCTTAAATTTTCTTTCATATTCTTTCTCTTTTCAGGTTTATTTTTATTTAGTTACTTTTTATCTAGTGCAGTGCTACTAAGGTAATTTTATTTTTGTTTTGTATGTGAGGTCAAGATAGTCATGCAAGATGACGTCTATGCTATGTTTTCAAACCTTGAAGCTTTTACAAAGGAACTTGCAGCAAAATCGCTCATTATGGAAAATGCTAGAAATTATTCAGAATTAGAACCTTACATCAACGCTGATCATTCATGAGAATAGGATTCATCATATCAACTTGAAGAAACCTTGACTCAATTTATAAAGATGACTCAACTCAGTTTCGATAAAATTAACAAGCATCAAGAAACTATGCTAAATAACATGGAAACATCCTTCGAGAAGTTAGAGATGCAACTTGGTGAAATATCCAACCAATTAGCATTAAAATTGAGATCTATTGGAGATTTCTATCAAAATATGTTAGATAGTTCTAGAGATGCAGAAATTAAAAGAGAAGTCAAACATGAATATGAGGTGGTCGATGAAGGAAGAATTGAAAAACAAAAAGAAGAAGAAAAGTGCACAACACCGGATAAAAAGATAAAAGCAATAATAGAAGAAGCAGGGGTGAAAATTATATGTGGGAAAAGAACAAGAATGCAATATGAAGATTATATAGTTTTGGATGAAGCTCAAAATTCAATAATTCGTTTAGACGTAGATGTCAACCTACAAGGTTGATAAAAGAGGAGAAATAAATGAAGTATTGAATGATATTTATGCCTTGTGCAATACTATCAAGCTGGAGAGAATATGGAAGAAAAATCTTAAATTCCTGAAAATGATGGAATTCCTTCTAAACAAAAGGAAGAAGGATGATGTTTTTTTCTTGTCATATATGCCACCCTAACACAAAAATTGAAAGGTCAAGCTTAAGATCTTAGAAAGAGCTTAATGGGAGGCAACCCATCAGATACATTTTTATTTCATTTGCAAAATTCAAATTTCAGTTTATTTCATTTAATTATTTTTGTTTTGTAGCATGTCATATTTAGGAGCAGTAGGACAAGACTTGAGAAAAGGATTGAAAGAAGAAAGAGATACTAAAAACTCTCTCTAATCCTATTATTTTTTCTTCTAATTTCTTTGCACTTTCTAGTGTTGTTGTTGTTGTTGTTTCAGGCAATAGGTCTAAAGCGAAGCCGCTCCTCTCGAGCATCATTGATCCACTGTCACATACGGGTCAAAAACGAGTTTAAAAGTGTAGTAAAAGGGAAGCGACACTCGAATGTCGTATCACAAGGACTCTTGAATGTTATAACAAAGCGAATGAAAAGAAGGGGGATTTTAAGGTTCAAAACTTAAATCGAATATGATTAAAAGTAAAAGCAAAATTGATAAATAAGCTAATCTATTGTATCGATTTCCGACTTATCATTGATTCTTATAATTTCAATTCCCTAGCGGATTCAATCTCATTCGCTTACAATATCCACTAACAAGCGCAATTGGTATTATGTGATGTATGTTCCTAATTTCCGAATTAAGCAAACGGATTTAAGCAGGCGTGAATTAAGCAAACGTGACTTAATCAAACACGATAACGAAAAAGCTATGCTAACGTGATTATAATTAATGACCACACAAATAATCAAATTTAATCAACTATATCCTATAAGAAACAATCAAATTAAGCAAACGAAAGTAATCGAATTAAGCAAATGAGTTTATAGGAAGAATTGAAAATAAATCAAAATTAAACTGAAATTATAAAATCCTCAAAGTGGAATTCGAATACAGAAGATCAACTCTTGTGAATTTTAGTTCTCCATCAAATCTTCTCAGCAATATTGTATCCTCAAAATTTAGAACTAGGATTACTATAGTAGTGAAAGACCTAATATAATAAAAGTCAATTTCGGGCCTTTATAGGATCCGGTCCGAAAATTACAAAAACTGACCCAAACTAACTATTTTAATTAAGTATGGAACTTCAACAAGCTATTAGACCCTCCTTAACTTAGAATCAGCTTTTGACTTCAACATGAAACGTGTAGCTCTTTCTCTTAGCTTTCCAACATATATTAGAACATATCAATCTAATTCTCGTACCTCAAGTTATGATCTGCATAGTGATAGGGTATCAAATAACTATTTATGATGAAAATAAAATACAAAAATAAAATAAAGGCAAAAATAAACTTAAATATTGAAACACACTAAAATAGTAAGAATAATATAATAAACTATAGTTTTGTCTAAGTACAATAGTAGAAGAAGGTGCGTCAAAATGCATTGATCAAATTCCCCCACACTTGGACTTTTGCACTCCGAGCAAAATTATAAATTCAAAACTCAAAACAGAAAAAACAAGAAAAAACAAAACATGCAATTCCAAAGGTTATCAAGATACAAGGTACAAGAAAAATTCTAAGTCTAAGCTTCAATAATATGGTGTTAATGGAAAACTTCTTGTGACATTTAAAGAAGATAGGAAAACAGATTACCAAATAGTACATCTAAAAGTAGTAAGATCCTCACAAGATAAAATTCACTCAACTCTCAAGTGTTTAGATTAATTGTTTACACTCAAAGCACAACATGAAAGTTAGTACTACCATAAGCTTGAAAAGACTCTAACATCCACAATTGAAATACATGCACACAAAGATCAAAAAGACTTTTATTTGATTGTAACGTGACCAAGGTAAGGGTGAGATAAATCCTAAGGGGTACTAGGCTAAAATTCAAAGAGACAAAAGAGACTTGAAAGAAACAGCGGGAGTTGAATTTACAAAATATTTCATTCACTTTAACAACTCTATATTAACTGTTTTCATTCATATTTTTTTCTCCATTCTCCTTTTTCTTCTTCTTTTTTTCTTTTTCATAAGGAGTATGTATTGACATGTATACATCCTACTATTTTTTTTTCTTTTTTTTCTTCTCTATTTTCTTTTTCCATTTTTCTTTTCTTTTTCTACCAACTTCTGAAATATTACAAACATAATTATTCAACCCCACACAACTTCAAATAAGACTCTTTCAACCCTTTGAATATGGTGACAACATTGTTTTTCACTTCTCGATTTGTAATGAGTTTTAAACAAAAAAGGGACAATAGGCTCAAGGGGGTTTCAAACAAGGGATGATATTATTTCAGGGTTGGCTTTTTGGCTAACTGGCTAAAAAAAACTGCCTTTATTATATCAGTGTGCACAAGTAAACAACAACATCAACAAGAGTCAATCTAAGTTCTAGAGACTAACAAACATGAGTGAATCACACAAGAAAGAAAGAGATGGATTTTTGTATGTTATCCATATAAGGCTCAAAATCTCACAAGGTTAATTGATCTACCATAAATGATGTACAATTTAGAGTGTAGTCCTACCTATCATACTAAAAATGCACAACAAAATTTTCACATCACGCCACAAGACTTTAGTCAAGAGAACTAAGATAAATACTCATAATTGTAACTCAAAAACTAAAGGAAAAAACATGCAATTTTTTTAAAGAAAGCAAACAAAAACCAAAACAGAGAAAAACTGAAAACAAAACAAATAAATGGTTTCCTCCCCCATACTTAAAACATACATTGTCCTTAATGAAAGATCATAAATATAAAATAAGAGTGAGAGAAAGGAAAGAACACACCCGAGGAGTCAAGGCGGATAAATGATTGCATAAGCAGTCTTTCCCAAAGAGACCTCTTCTACAGTCTCTTCTTCCAAAATCGGGTTCTTATGGAGTAGCTTTGGGTAGTGTCCATTGACCTTGAAATTTTGATTAGTGCATTTGCCTTATATTCCAGGATCAAAGAAGAATCTTCGATAAGTAAAAGTGTTGAATGGGCACGTGAAAGTGATCTCCTTTTTTACAACATCAAGAATCAAAGGATTACGGGGCTGCCTCACTACTTTTGTTTCATCTTTAAGTGAGATCCTATGCATACATATGGATGACCTAATATCACGAGTGTCAACAAAGGTCCATCCAATTCCCTTCTTATGTTTCTGCTTAAGTTGAAGCTTTGATGAATAATATGAATCCTCGAGAAGTGGTTTAGGCTCTAAAGAAGGTGGTTGTTCAATGGATGGTATGTTTGGGGCATCCGAGATGTCAAGAGTTTTAGCTACATAAACAACTTCATTTACACTGTCACCCTTAAAGTTGGAAAATCAGCTGAAAACAAGTCAGAATAAGCTTCATCAACAATTACAGAAAGCAACTCTATTTGAAAAACAGAATGCTCTTTCAAGGGGTGTTTCATAGCATCAAAAATATTGAATTTTGCGACAATGTCACCAAATTCCATGGATATGGTTCCATCGTCAACATCAACTTTTGTTTTAGCTGTTTTCATGAACGGTCTGTCCAAAATGATTGGTGATCTGCTTGAATTTGTTTCTCCATACATATCTAGAATGTAAAAGTCTGCAGGAAAAATCAAGTCATTAACTTGAACAAGCACATCTTCCACTACTCCGGCGGGGCGGGCATTGCTTCTATTCGCCAGTTGAATGATTAAACTTGTATGATGCAAAAGACCAAGGTCAAGATTATTATACACACAAGTAGGCATAACATTAATGCCCACTCCTAAATCAAGAATGCAAATTTCGAATTTACTATCCCCAGTGGTACAAGGAAAAACAAAAGTTCCTGGATCCTTGCACTTTTGTGGCATGTCCTGAGTGAGGGATGAACTAGTAAATAAAGTGTTAGGCCGAATAAGGGCCGAAACATTTCGTCCCAAATTCACTCTCTCATTTTCGGTAAGCCTCCTCTTCTGTGTACACAAATACTTCAGAAATTTTGCATATTTTGGGTCCTGCTTAATCACATCAAATAGTGGAATATTCACTGCCACCTTTCTGAATACATCTAAAATCTCTTTCTCTTTGTCTTCCTCATCATTTTTCTTATTTTTCATAAATATTTGTGGAAAAGGGATTGATGCTACATACTTTTTTTCAACCTCAACAACAATAGAAGGTTCAGGTTTATTTTTAGGTGTTACACTAACAATTTTTTTATTTTTTTCTGGTTCTATAACTTTTCCAGATCTCAAGGAAATTGCACTTACATTAGAGCCTTTTGGATTAACTACTGTTTGGGCATGTGGTTGGTTTGATCCTTGAGCTTATTGCATGACATTCATTGAAGTGGCAAGTTGTCCAATTTATGTTTGTAAAGTCTGAATACTATAATCTGTTCACTGCTGAAATTGGAGACTGTTTACAACCATTTGCTTGACAAGTTCCTCTAGTGAAGGTTCAGAAGGTGAAGAGGTCGTTACTTGTGGAGGGTTATATGGTGGTGGTGGTGGAATGGGTAGCATAAGTTGTTTCACTAAAGAGGTAAGTTCATCAATTCTGGTTTCTAGAGCTTTATTGGAAGAAGAAATCTGAATCTCGTTCACACCTTTTGCTTGGACCACAAAATTATCCCTTGTTGTGAACTGTTGGGAGTTAAGTGACATCTTCTCAATCAAGGATTTGGCAGCAGCCGGAGTCTTATCAACAAGTGCTCCACCACTAGCAGTATCTAAAATGTTTCTTTCCATTGCTAGCAATCCCCCATAAAAGTATTGTATTAGCAATTGTTCAGAAATCTGGTGGTGAGGACAACTCGACACTAACTGCTTGAATCTCTCCCAATATTCAGCTAATGATTTCATGTCAACCTGTCTAATACCACATATTTCTTTTCTGATTGAAGAAGCTGTTGAAGTAGGGAAAAATCTTTCTAAGAAGATTTTCTTCATATTATTCTAACTTGTAATAGAATTTGGCTCAAGATAATATAACCAATTTTTCTAGCACTTTGTAGTGAGAGTGTAAATGCTCTAAGATTGACATAATCTTCAGTAATTCCTTGAGGCCTCAATGATGTAGAACACACAATCTGAAATTCTTTTAGATGCCTATGCGGATCCTCACCTGCAAAACCATTAAACCTTGGCAACAAGTGTATTAAACCAGATTTCAATTCGAAAGGTACAACAACAACCGGAAATTCAATACATAAAGCATTATAATTAACATCAGGGGCAACAAGTTCTCCAAGGGTTCTTTGGCCAGCCATGTTAAACTCAATAGAAAAGAAAAAAAATCAACAAATAATGAGAAAACACAACTAATTCAGCAATGCAACAACAAATAGGAAAATACCGACAATGTCCATATTAAGTAAAAATAATTGAAATACGAAACGAACGATTAAAATAAAATACAAAAAATACAAAAACATGAAAATTAATCTAATAACGTCAACTAAGAATTTTGAATTTTTTTGCCGAATTTTCTGAAACTACCAAAACAGAAAATAAATCATAAAAAATAGAAAAATAAGGAATCCTTGATTTTTTCCTAATGAATCGACAAAGAATCGAAATAATCTAAGACGATTTTCTTAAAAACATATTTTTTTTATCCTAAACCGCAAAAAGACCAGAACGCAAGAAAGTTAGGGCAAAAAAATACTAAAAAAACAACATTTATGACTATAATAATGGTTAAAATCTACAAAAGTCTCCGGCAACAACGCCAATTTGATCCACTGCCGCACACGAGTCAAAAACGAGTTTAAAAGTATAGTAAAACGGAAGCGACACTCGAATGTCATATCACAAGGACTCTTGAATGTTATAACCAAACGAATGAAAAGAAGAGGGATTCTAAGTTTCAAAACTTAAATCGAATATGATTAAAAGTAAAAGCAAAATTGATAAATAAGCTAATCTATTGTATCGATTTTCGACTTATCATTGATTCTTATAATTTCAATTCCCTAGCGGATTCAATCCCATTCGATTATAATACCCACTGGCAAGGGCAATTGGTATTATATGATGTATGTTCCTAATTTCTGAATTAAGCAAACGAATTTAAGCAGACGCAAATTAAGCAAACGCGACTTAATCAAACACGATAACGAAAAAGCTACGCTAACGTGATTATAGTTAAGGATCATACAAACAATCAAATTTAATTAACTCTATCGTATAAGAAAAAATTGAATTAAGCAAACGAAAGTAATTGAATTAAGCAAACGAGTTTATAGGAAGAATTGAAAAGAAATCGAAATTAAACTGAAATTAATAAAAATCTCAAAGTGGAATTCGAATATAGAAGATCAACTCTTGTGAATTTTAGTTCTCCATCAAATCTTCTCAGCAATATTGTATCCTCAAAATTTAGAACTAGGATTACTATAGTAGTGAAAGACCTAATATAATAAAAGTCAAATTCGGGCCCTTATAGGATCCGGCCCGAAATTACAAAAACTGACCCAAACTAACTATTTTAATTAAGTCTGGAACTTCAACGAATTATTCGACCCTGATTCACTTAGAATCAACTTTTGAATTCAACACAAAACTTGTAGCTCTTTCTATTAGCTTTCCAACATATATTATAACGCATCAATCTAATTCTCGTAGCTCAAGTTATGATCTGCATAGTGATAAGGTATCAAATAACTATTTATGCTGAAAATAAAGTACGAAAATAAAATAAATGCAAAAATAAAATTAAATATTAAAACACACTAAAATAGTAAGAATAATATAATAAACTATAGATTTTCCTAAGTACAATAGTAAAAGAAGGTGCATTAAAATTCACTGATCAATCATCATCAATTAGACGAGGGCAGAGTGGACCAAACATAACCAAGATTTCACGAACATCATATAAGATGTTCAATACTTTTCCACTCCAATGACATGTTAATTTAGAGTTTTCTGATTTTGTATTAATTTCTCATATTCCCTTTTACGTCCAGCAAGTCAATTTCTCAAGTCAATCTAGAGTATTAGCTACAATATTTGGTTCCTTTTTGTACCAATAAATTTATGTTTGTCTTTAATAAACAAGTTTGTTGTTGTTGTTTCTTTCAGATTTACAAAATTGCAATTTTATCAGTGAACAAATGAATCATAAGCATCATCATAAACAAAGGTGATCATCAGGAAAGTTCCTTACAAACTGGAGTTGAGGAGGAAAGGAACAATCAACTACCTTGTACTCAATCTCTAGATACCTTAACTAGTAAGATTTGTGCGAAATATTTCATTGTTTACTTTTTCTTCTTATGAGAGTATCGTACAATTGCTATTTTCTAGAATTTGTATTATTTATGATTTAATCTATTGGTTTGATAAATACACATTGAGACACTTGTTTGTGGTAAACTCCGAGCCTTTTAAAACTAACCCGTATATCATATTTATATCCTTTGCTAACCGCTTTGAGTCTAAGCCCTTTCATACATCAACAAGAGAGGATAAGGGGATTCTAATGCACAACCTAACCATCTTAATTACTTCTGTTCAAACTCATAATTTGTTTTCCGTCTAAAAACCTGAACCCCTAATTCATTAACTATTTTCTTTTACATTGCATAATTGTTGACTTGCTCGAACACAATCCTTGTTGGTTTGATCTTTTTATTACTACGACACTATCAATACGCTTGCCGAGAAGTCATCAATCATCCTCTTCAGATTCACTGCTGTAAATATCCAAGTTGAGATCATCTAACACCTCTATCACTTTTTCACGGATCCTTTTCATTTCTCCGATTCCACCACCAGATAAATCATCAGACTACAATATCATTATCAAACTCCTTTATTTTGCATTTTATACTTAATCTAACTACAACAACAGAAATATAAACATGCATTATAACATATTACTTGCTACTACGACTTGAGTTGGAAATATCCACATCAACTAGTTTCTGATTCGTGTTCTTTTTCCGCGATATCAACAACACCTTCTTTTATAAACCGATGAATGCATCTTCTCTTGCTTCGGCATGCAGTGCATCCAACCTTTTCCTGATCCAATCAAGATCTTCTTGAGTTTCAGCCGATGCTCTGAAACGACATCCAACACGCATCAAAGTTAACCTAAACTAATTAAAACATTCTCAATATACATGCAACATGATATATGACACCATCTACGTGTTGACCTTCACTACATAAATATGAATAAGCCATTCAAACTCGACATGCAACATGCATTAGAGGTTTTCATACCCGATGTTGTCAGATGCGTGTTTCAGTGAATATATTTTTGGTTATTGTTGCAGATGAAGAGACTTACCCACGACGACTGTGCTTATTTTGGAAATGAGAACATGCAGAAGATGGAATGTTTCTTATACTTGTGAAAGCTAATTTGTTGTCTTCAACTAACCCTAATGTCATATATATATATATATATATATATATATATATATATATATAACTCTTTCTGGATCCAAGTTAATGATAACAGTTCTTGACCCTTTCTTTTGTTCCATTTTAACACGTGTACATTATGATATACAAATATTTCACATTTGTTAAAACAACACATATATTTGGTTTTTTTTACCGAGATAACCCAGTTTTTAAAAAAAAAATCCCAAAATACCCCAGGTTTCAGAAAAATTCCTAAACTACCCCACTTTTAGGAGGATGCGCCAATTGAATTGGCGACTCCTCTTAAACCTTAAATGGAGGCGCCAATTGGATTGGCTAGGGCAGGTGCCCTAGCCAATCCAATTGGCGCCTATGTGTAAGGTTTAAGAGGAGGCGCCAATTCAATTGGAGAGACCCTTAAAAAAGCCTCAAATGACAAAACCTCCAACATTAAAGTTGTAGATCTTTTCAAGATAATGAATTTGGACATACATTTTTCATCATTTGGATTTTTTATGAGAAAGTTATGGGCAGTTGAAGTTGGACTTCTGATTTTTCAACTGTTATCTGACCTATAATGTTTTGTATTATCGCACGTGTTTCTTTTAGAGTTATGAAATTTTGTCCAATATAACAATTGAAGTAGACATCTCAAGTTTTCCAATGCACTTGGTCCCACCTCAAAATAATTAAAAATGAGTGAGTTAGGTCTTTGCGAAGTTGACCCAAAATTAGGGTTTTTGTCAAAACATGTGTATGTGAATTTTGCCAAAAGGGACCAACTTCAAGCCCTTATGTTTGAATGATAAAAGACTCAAATGACAAAACCTTCAACATAAAAGTTCAAGACAATGAATTCGGAATAAATTTTTGCATCATTTGCATTTTTTTAGAAAGGTATGGGCACCTGAAGTTGGACTCTTTGACATTTCAATTGTTATGTGGCCTATAATGTTTTGTATTATCACATGTGTTTATTTTAGAATTGTGAAAATTTGTCCAACATAACAATTTAAGTAGACATCTCAAACTTTCCAATGCACTTCGTCCCACCTCAAAATCATAAAAAATGAGTGAGTTAGGTCCTTGGGAAGTTGACCTAAAATTAGGGTTTCAGTCAAAACATATGTATGTAAATTTTGCCAAAATGGAGTTTAGACAAAGAAACCTAATGTTTGGAGTTTACACAAAGATAAATTTGATATAATACGACTTGATATTAATAAAATTTGGAGTTTACACAAATAAACCTAATGGTGATGACCGGGATCACCTAACCGACCTCCGGTCCCACATCCCCTAGCTACCCTAACCCTTGGCCCTAACCCATGTTGACGATTCTGCACCGGTGTTTGTTCATCTGAGAGGCCAGGAGCGTCATTACCTCCTACAGGAGAAGGTCCATTGAGGTATTCAGCCAAGCCAGCATAGTCTTCAGTATGCAATGATGGTGTACCGGCGTAGCTGAGCTCATGACCCATGCTAGAGAAGTTGGGATGTGGTTGACTCATGGATGGGCGATCGGGACGGTTGAAGGGAGACATGGGTGTGAATGATGCGTCTAGGAAAGGTTGGAAAGGTTGTTGGGGGTGTTTGGAAGAGATAGGTTTGTGGGATGTTTTGGTTTTGTGATGTTTGGGCTTCTTGGCTACGGTAGGAGGAGGGGCGGTTAGTGTTTTGGCTAAGGCGACTTTGGTAGGGTGATGGTGTGGGTGCGAAGCGATGTTCGGTCTCAGGTTGATGGTCAATTTGTTGGTGGTGGTATGGGGTATGTTTTTGGTATTGAGGTTGGGTGAATGGCATGTTTTGGTTGTATGTTTGTGTGTTTGTGGAACGAAAAGTTTGACGGATAGGGGGTTGTGAGTAACCGGGCTGAGAATGTTGTTAGGGGTTAGATGTTGATCCTTCTTGTGTGTAACTTGTCTGGCGTGGGTCGTAGAGGTACATATCATCGGCGATGAATTGAAAACCAACTGATCTGTACCAAGCCATATAAGTACGACTTGGTTTTACCTCATTTGGCATGACTGCGTCAGTTAAGACATGGTCATGATGGTGCTTCCACTTGCGACACTCCGATCTTGCGAAGGTTTGCCAAGGGTTAAAGTTCCATTGGTCGTTCACTTTACGCATATGCCATTCTCCTAGGCTAGCTGGGGAATCTGGGATATTCTGAACCATACCGAACTGCAGCTTCACACGATCGGTGTTGTGCATCTCCACAGTTGTGAACCGTATTATCGGTGTGCATGTTGTCCATACGCCTGCGTCTTTAGCGTTGACCTCATGCTCATGATCCAGATTAAGGTATGGAAGCCAAATGAACTGAAATGTTAAAGAAGATAGGATTATAATGAATGTAGAAAAAGTTAACATAATATAACGAAATAATGAAGTTATTTTGCTTACGTCTGTCGGTCGAATGTGATCCAACAGGTTGCGATACTGAGTAATACAATGTCTCGGACATCTACTGTAACTCATACCACGTGCCGACCATCTACACCAAAAAGTTAAAAAAAATTAGTTTGAGGTAATAAACTTTAAGGAAGTAAGTAAAGATATAGCAATTTAAACAACTTACTTTTTTGCATATGGAAAAGTGAAAGGGTTGTTATTGACCGGTGCTAGAGACGGTAGTCTTGACCAACCCCATGCTTGTAGCAAAACAGCACATCCAGAAAATGTAGATGTGTCTTTGTGGGAGTTTTTGCACAACGAACTATAAAGATAGGCTAGACAAGCAGATCCCCAACTGTAACTACCTATTCTATCTACATGTCTAAGTAGAGGTAAGTACATAATATGCATGCTAGAACCACTACCTTAGGGAAATAAAAAGGATCCTATTAACAGCATAATGTAACACCTAGTTTTTATTATTCGAGCATCTTCGGTAGAATGCTCATCTAAATATAAACTATTATAATATGACTTTAGGCGTGACAGTAGTATACCTTGACCTCTAGCATTATTATCTAACAAATCAGTGTCTAAAAGCTCCATGCAAATTGAATTTGCATAGTTGGTCTTACCATTAACAGCTTTGCCTTCAATTCGTAGTCCTAAAAGCATGTAGACATCTTCTAACGTCACGGTACACTCACCGGTTGGAAACCAAAATGTGTGTGTCTCTGGCCTCCATCTTTCGCATAAGGCTAGAATGAACTTGTTATCTATAGACCAAGACATAATCTTGCTAATATGACCAAAACCGGCGAGTTCAACATAAGGTTGAATCATCGGGTCCATTGGGACAAATTCGTGGACTCGAGTTCGAAACCTTGATACATCCTATAATAGAAATAATATAACACTTGACTAAGTTGGTATTTCAAAATAAAATGGGGCTGGTGTAGATGAAAGATAAAAAGTTAAGAAAAGAAAAAACTTACATATGTTGCGATGTTAGCAACTGTTCCTCTGTGTGCTTCGCCCATTGTGAGTAAAGACATATTGTTGGGGAGTTGGTGTAGATGAAACTAGAAGATGTTGTTGAAGATGAAATTGTAAAAGAAGTATTGTAGAGGAAGTAGTGAGAATGTTGGTGTGGAAGAAGTGTTGAAGGAGTGGATGTATTTTTAGGCAAATGGATGAGAGCATAAAAATTTGTGTTTGCATGGTGTCTCCACCTCATTTGGCGACCATGTACAATCCTAAAGAGGGGTCGCCATTCAAATTGGCGCCTCCATAGGGACATGCATGCAAGGCTAGGTCTGAATGCTTGGTTTCGAGGTCTGATTGCATGGTGTCTCCACTTGAATTGGCGACCATGTACAAGGATTAAGTGGAGGCGCCAATCCATTTGGCGACACCATCTGCATGTCTGACACATGGCTGTCTTGTCTCCTGCATGCTGAACAAGTCTCTTGTTGATGGCTTGCATGGTTGACACATCATCTCTGACTATCTTACATGTCCGACACGTGGCTGTCTTCTCTCCTGCATGCTGATGACTAACTTCTTGATATCTTGCATGGTTGACACATCATCTCAGACTATCTTGCATGACTGACACATCATCTCAGAACTATCTTACATGTCCGACACGTGGCTGTCTTGTCTCCTGCATGCTGAAGAGTCACTTCTTGATAGCTTGCATGGTTGACACATCAACTCACACTGTCTTGCATGACTGACACATCATCTCAGAACTAGCTTGCATTCTTGGTACATCATCTCAGAGTAGCTTGAATGTCCGACACATCATCTCAGAACTAGCTAGCATGTGAGACACTGATACCATCTATTTAAGTGTCTTACTATCAACATCCAAGACACTTCACTCACATTCATCTGCAGTAGGAAAATAGTTTTCATCTCCACAATGTCATCTTCATCATTATACAGTGTCAACGTTCACTGCAACGGTGAAACTTTTGAGTCTGAGCTTCATGGTTTTTATTTTCGAAACATTGATACCATTAGAATCACGATCAAGAGAAATGCAACCTTTTTGCATTTGAAAAAAAGAATACAATCCTTTATAGGATTGGGTATTGTGTCAAAGATCACATATCAAAATCCAATATTTTTTGAGAATGGTCAATGCAAGTTTTCCCCCCTTAAGGTACGAGACGATGAAGATGTTGAATACATGTTTGTTAGTCATGAACATTCAGGCAACAATTGTATCGAGCTGTACATTACTCTACAACCATGTATACCATCTCAACAGTCTCAACTAACCGATCAGGATGAAGTTGGTGAAGCTGATGCAGATGATGCACAATGGTCAGATGAACTCAACCCAGAAGCAGAAGTAGAAGTCGACATTGTTGATAAAGAAGAAGAGGAGACCGAGATACAGGTTGATCACATGTTGAACAACGATGATGAAGATGATGATCAACCACCACCAATACCTCCTAGTCATGTCTACAATCCGCCTAAACATATGACAAATATGGATCTTCACGACGATGAAACATCCGACAGTGTCTTCTATAATCCGTATCCGAGACCAGTAGGCAAATTAAAGGTGGGAGACATGTTTCGTAGCAAAGAAGAATGTGTTTTGTCAATCAAAAAATTCCACATGAACAACTTTGCTGACTTTACAGTGAAACGCACTGATTCAAGAAGGTATATCATCGAATGTCATAACATGCTTTGTAAGTTTCGTTTGGCTGCGTGATCACACTAAAATTTACGTATTTTTGACTCCGATTTCACATGCATTCTAGTCATTTTATTGTCATTTTGTTGTGTTATTACTGTGTTTTCCTTTCTTTTCAGGTTTTTACTTTAATCGGAGCCCCGATCGAGAAAAGGAGTGAAAAAGAGCTAAAAACCCTAAAATTCAGCATTTTGTGCTTATGGCCTACCCCATGGCGGGCGCCACAGACCAAGCCATGACGTGTCCAAGTCCAACTTCCTCAACTCCCATGTTTCCCCACTTCATCCACTAAGGCGCCCCACTTTGTGCTTGTGGCGGGCGCCATAGCCTTGTGGCGGGCGCCACAAGAAGGAAACGGTTTCCTCTATTTTCAAGTTGAAGGGCATCCAAGTCATTTCCACCTTTTTTATTTGCTTATAAATAGAAACGCGAATTCAGTTTTACAATCATCCAAACTTAGAGCAGAGGCAAACTCAGAAGCAACTTTGTTTCACTTAGGCATATATTCAGTATTTTATAGTGGTAATCGCTTCGCATTGGAGTGTTACCACAATTGTGTCATCAAGTCTGTGATAGAGTCTGTAATCGAGTTTGGAGCACTTTAGAAGGAAGTTAATCCTGCCGCCATTTACATTTCCGCATTACAATTTACTCTGCCCTCCGATTGGAGCAGGTTTTTATTACTCGCCTTTACTTTATTTATTTCCCGCACTCGCTTTTACTTTATTTATTTCGCGCACTCGCTTTTACTTTATTTATTTCCCGCACTCGCTTTTACTTTATTTATTTCCCGCACTCGCTTTTACTTTATTTATTTCCTCGCACTCGCTTTTACTTTATTTATTTCCCGCACTCGCTTTAAATTATTTACTTTCCGCACTCGCACTACTTTTATTTACTTTAATGCACTTTTACTTTACCATGTCTAGCTAAATTTATAAGGCTAGAATGTAAGGATCGTAATTAAACCAGTAATCCATACAATTGTTCGTAGAAACACTTAAAGGGCTATTTTAACTTTCAACTTAAGTTTTCCCGCACTTCAATTCCGTTGGGTAAGATCGAAAGCCGTCCAACGTCTTTATAAACTTAATTGTTTTTAACTATTTCAAAAACAGCGAAAGCGCTTTGTTTGGTTCATTAGGAGTTTTTAACATCAAGAAGAAAAGATATTTTAAAACTATTTTCGGACGCGTTTATAAGTTTAGATTCTGGTTCGTGAGACCTCTTTTGGTTAAGAAATCCAGGTTATAATACTTTTCAACTTAGTCAAGATACTATATTTCTTAAAAATAGGTTTACTACTTTAACGCAATGCGCGCCTTTTTATAAGTGACAATAAGAGGGTTTGATTAGGGAGTACAACTCGGTTCTGAATACGCGAAAGTGACAGTTCCTGTTAAATTAGTTCTTTTCAAAGTAGGAAACATTACCCATAAGTAGTTCTATTAGCAAGTACTTGGATTATCAATTGATTACGTGAATTACATTCGACCCTGTCTTTATTAATTAAATCTATTTCAACACTTTACTTTTTATTGCACACTACAAAACTCTTATTTTGACCGCCTTTGGTAAACCCCATAACGACAGATAACGATAGATTGACACTTGGTCTCTGTGGATACGATAATCTTTTATATTACTCTGACGCGTTCGTATACTTGCGAATATCAAGTTTTCCAACGCATCAAGTTTTTGGCGCCGTTGCCGGGGACCAATTTCGTCAAGTTTCATTTTCCTGTTGTTATATCGTTTAGACTTAGGTTATTTCCCGCCGGTCAATGCGAAGAACTCGCAGCACCGGAAGTTTAAGCTTAGTAAACCCTCTGGCGGAACCTGAACGTTACGCTCGCGCACGTTTATTCTTTCATAGGATTAAGAGAGCTATGGTCGAAGATCAAAACCAAAGACCTCTTAAGGACTTTGCTCAACCATCTAATGAAGAACCTAGTTCTAGTATAGTAAACCCAATCATACCAGCCAATAATTTTGAACTTAAACCATCTCTGTTACAATTAGTGCAACAGAGACAATTCGCGGGTCTTGCTACCGAGAACCCTAACCAACATTTAAAAATATTTCTTCAATTAGCAGATACTTTTAAAACCAATGGAGCTTCTCCTAAGGCAATACGTTTAAGATTATTCCCTTTTTCCCTCAGAGATAAAGCTCTATCATGGTTAGATTCCCTTCCACCCAATTCCATTACGACTTTGGATAACCTTAGAAGAGTTTTTCTTGCTAGATATTTTCCCCCGAGTAAGATCGCCGTTCTTCGAAACCATATAACTAGATTTACCCAAAACCATGGAGAATCACTGTTCGAAGCTTGGGAGAGATATAAAGAGTTGTTACGAGCATGCCCACATCATGGCTTAGAAAACTGGTTAATCATTCAAACCTTCTATAATGGACTTCATTATAACACAAAGATGACCATCGACACTGCTGTCGGCGGTGCTCTGATGAACAAACCTTACCCTGAAGTTAGTGCCCTCATCGAAGACATGGCTCAAAACCATTAATCATGGGGAGTCGAACGAGCGACAGTTGAGAAGAAGGAAGCCCAAGGAGGAGTGCATGAACTAAGCTCTATAGACATGATACAAGCTAAAATGGACGCATTAGCCCTCAAAGTCGAGCATATGTACACGAACCCGAATACTATAGCCGCAATTTCGTCGGATTGTGAGATATGTGGAACCCAAGGACACCAATCCGCAGAATGCAGTCTATTAAACGAAACCCACTCCGAGCAAGTGAACTACACCCAAGGGAACCCATATTCGAATACCTATAACCCTGGATGGAGGAATCACCCTAACTTCTCCTATAAAAACAATAACCCTATTCAAAATAATGCACCTCCGAGACCTAGTTATCAAGCCCCTAGATCAAATCAACCTATGCAACCTGTACCACCAAAGCCGAGCCTTGAGAAAATTATGGAAGATTTTATCACCGCTCAAACCCAACAAAACAAGGAGTTCATGAATCAAAACATTCATGTTAACGAATTGATTACTCAGTTAGGAACCAAGGTTGATCAAATAGTTACTCATACCAAGATGCTTGAAACCCAGATCTCTCAGGTAGCTTTAAACCAAGCCCCTCAGACTACACTTGGAGGACAATTCCCTGGACAACCTCAACAAAATCCGAGAGGACAAGCCAATGCCATTACCCTAAGAAGTGGGAACGCTTATGATGAGCCACCAAACCCAAGATTAAGTGAACCCGAAACTTCTAAGGAATGTACCAAACCCCCGAACGAAGTAAAGGAACCAGAGGAATCTGAAAACCAGGAAGGTCGAGATAAAGGAGAAGAACCTAAAGATAAAATTTACGTACCGCCCCCACCATATAAACCACCTATACCATATCCCCAAAGACTCAAACAAACCCAGACCAATAAACAATATCAAAAATTTATTAAAGTTATAGAAAAACTTCATGTAGAAATCCCTTTCACAAAAGCCATCACCCAAATACCTTCTTATGCAAAGTTTCTGAAAGACATCCTTACCAACAAACGTAGACTTGACGATCCGAAGCCTTTGGAATGTAATGCTATTTCCGAGGACAAATTAGAAAAGAAAGATAAAGATCCTGGAAATTTCTCCATTCCTTGCCTTTTGGGTAATCATGTCATCGAAAAAGCTTTTCTAGACTTAGGAGCTAGTGTGAGCTTGATGCCTCTAGCAGTTTGTGAGAGGTTAAACTTAGGAGAATTACAACCCACTAAGATGTCACTTCGGTTAGCCGATAGATCTGTCAAATATCCGATAGGCATTTTGGAAGATGTTCCTGTTAGGATAGGTCAACTATTTATCCCTACTGATTTTGTCATCATGGACATCAAAGAAGATAATGATATACCAATTCTTCTAGGTAGACCATTCTTATCAACTGCAGGAGCCATAATAGATGTCAAGAAAGGAAAGTTGACATTTGAGGTAGGTGACGAGAAAATAGAATTTATACTTTCGAAATTTCTTATGGCACCTGTGATGGGAGACTCGTGTTATGCCTTAGATATCATTGATGAATGTGTTAGAGAATTAGAACAAAAAGAAATTATAAAAACAATCAAGTTACCGTCAACCCCCATAAAGGAAGATGATGACTTTAAAGAACCTTACATCGATGATAACCTTTACGAATGTTTATCCCTTACCCCAGATCCTATGCCATGCCCTAAGAAACCAACCTTAGAACTTAAGGAACTGCCTAAGAACCTGAGATACGAGTTCCTCGATGAAAAGATGAACCGCCCAGTTATAGTCAGTGCTACCTTGAGCCAAGAGGAGACGAACCAACTTTTAGACGTTTTACGAAGATATCCCTCAGCCTTAGGATATAATATCTCTGACCTGAAAGGTATAAGCCCATCAGTATGCATGCATCGGATTTCGCTCGAAGAAGATTCAAAACCCTCTAGGGAGCATCAGAGAAGAATAAACCCTATAATAAGTGATGTTGTTAAGAAGGAAGTTCTTAAGTTACTTGAGGCAAGTATAATCTACCAGATCTCGGATAGTAAGTGGGTGAGCCCTGTGCATGTAGTACCTAAAAAGGGAGGCATCACAGTCGTGCAAAATGATAAAGGCGAACATGTAGCAAAACGTTTAGAAGGAGGATGGCGGATGTGTATAGATTATAGAAAATTAAATAAAGCAACTAGGAATGACCATTTCCCTTTACCATTTATAGACCAGATGTTGGAGCGTCTAGCCAGACACTCTTACTTCTGCTATCTAGATGGATACTCTGGATTCTTCCAAATACCTATTCACCCAGAAGATCAAGAAAAAACTACCTTTACATGCCCCTATGGAACCTTTGCCTATAGACGAATGCCTTTCGGCCTCTGTAACGCCCCCGTTACTTTCCAACGCTGCATGATGTCAATCTTTGCAGATTACCTAGATGGTATCATGGAAGTGTTTATGGACGATTTCTCGGTTTGCGGATTCAATTTTCACAATTGTCTTTCTAACCTTGAGAAAATCCTGGAGAGATGCGTGGAGGTGAACCTCGTGCTAAATTGGGAAAAATGTCATTTCATGGTGACCGAAGGAATAGTTTTAGGACATATAGTTTCCGAAAAAGGTATAGAGGTAGATAAAGCTAAAATAGAAGTGATAGAAAACCTAAAACCACCAAAAACCATCAGAGAAGTCCGAAGCTTTCTTGGACACGCTGGATTCTACCGGCGTTTTATCAAGGACTTCTCCAAAATAACAAAACCATTAACCAGACTTTTAATGAAAGATGCTGAATTCATTTTCGACGAAAAATGTAACGACGCATTTAATCTTTTAAAGCAAGCATTAATCTCTGCACCCATTATGAAACCGCCCGATTGGTCGGAACCTTTTGAGATAATGTGCGATGCTAGTGATTATGCAGTTGGAGCCGTTCTAGGACAGAGAAAAGATAAAAAATTACATGCCATTTATTATGCCAGTAGAACCCTAGATGCTGCCCAACTTAACTACGCAACAACCGAAAAAGAATTACTCGTTGTAGTTTTCGCTATAGACAAATTTAGATCTTATCTAGTAGGAGCAAAAATTATTGTTTACACCGATCATGCTGCCATTCGTTACCTATTAAGTAAAAAAGATGCCAAGCCCAGGTTACTCCGATGGATTCTATTACTACAAGAGTTTGATTTAGATATAAGAGATAAAAAGGCACTGAGAATGTAGTAGCCGATCACCTTTCTAGGCTAGAACATCTAAAACCTGAAATAGTACCCATAAACGATGATTTCGCCTATGATAGACTGACCGCTAAAGTGGAAACCATTGAAGACAATAACCTAGATCCTTATGAGCATTCCCAAAATTCCTTAGCAATAAGTAACGTACCCTGGTATGCAGATTTCGTTAATTACCTAGCTGCTGATATAGTACCCCCTGATCTTGACTACCACCGCAAGAAGAAATTCTTCCATGATGTGAGAAACTTCTATTGGGACGAACCGCTCCTTTTCAAAAGGGGTAAAGATGGAATCTTTCGCCGTTGCGTTCCAGAAGAAGAGGTAAATAATATTATCGAGCATTGTCATTCTGCACCTTATGGTGGACATGCGAGTACCTCTAAGACATACGCCAAGATTTTTCAAACTGGCCTATTCTGGCCTACCATGTGGCGTGATGTCTATGCTTTCATTGTCAAATGTGATAGATGCCAACGCACTGGAAACATTTCAAGACGTGATGAAATGCCTCTAAGAAACATTCAGGAAGTAGAACTCTTTGACGTATGGGGTATAGATTTCATGGGACCTTTTCCACCATCCTTAGGAAATAGGTATATCTTAGTAGCTGTAGACTATGTGTTTAAGTGGATTGAAGCTATAGCTGCACCCACAAACGACACTAGGGTAGTAATCAAACTATTTAAAAATTATATATTCCCTAGATTTGGAACACCACGTTTAGTCATAAGCGATGGAGGATCACACTTTATATCGAGAATATTTGACAAACTTTTAAGAAAATATGGAGTTAGGCATAGAGTAGCAACACCGTACCACCCACAAACTAGTGGCCAAGTAGAAGTATCTAATAGGGAGATAAAACAAATCCTAGAGAAAACTGTTTCTATTTCTAGGAGAGACTGGTCTCAGAAGCTTCAAGAAGCATTATGGGCCTATAGAACCGCTTTCAAAACCCCTATAGGAACTACCCCTTACCAACTAGTTTATGGAAAATCATGTCCTTACCATTCGAATTAGAGCATAAAGCCTATTGGGCCATTAAAACTTTGAATTTAGACTACCTAGCCGCTGGAGAAAAGCGTACCCTAGACATTCATAAATTAGAAGAACTTAGGCAATCTGCCTACGAGAATGCAAAAATATATAAAAAGAGAACAAAAGCCTATCATGACAAAAGAATAGTAAAGAAAAACTTCAATATAGGCGATTCTGTTCTCCTTTTCAACACTAGGTTACGACTCTTCCCTGGGAAGCTACGTTCAAGATGGACTGGTCCTTTCGAAGTATTCAAGATTCTGAGATCCGGAGCCGTAGAAATCAAGAACGATACCTGTAGTCCATTCATTGTAAATGGACAAAGACTGAAGCTCTACGAAGGAGGAGACATTCCAGCATACTACTCGAGCCACACCCTAATTGATCCGCCGATTCATACTACTACAGGTGTATAAATTCTAACCGTCAAGCTAATGACGTTAAACAAGCGATGCGTGGGAGGAAACCCATGGTTTTTCTTTTCATTTTACTTTTTTTGCATTTATTTACATTTATTTTTATTTTTATTTTATTTTATCTTATTTTGCATTGAGACTAAAGTTTGAATGGTTTGTATTTTCAGGATCACTTTCCTAACTTTTACAGGATGCAGAGTTTTGATGACATGCATGTTGCCTATAGAGACAATGCTCAGAGGGAGCGCTACATTGCTTTATACCAGCGCCCTATGGCACCCACACGTTACCCTGATCAGCATTGTATGGAGGCACTGGGTATCGAGCCTAGTATCCGATTCCTTAGCCACCAGCTCCACTGGGACAAATTTGCTGATGACTTGAGTAACACATATAGGAACCTGACTTTGGAGTTCCTGAGTTCATTCGACTACGACCCCTATTCTGGACCAGATGGGTATGCTGCTTTCAGGCTCTTTGGAGTTGAGTACTCCTTCAGCCAGAAAGAGTTCGGCGACTTATTAGGTTTCCAGACTACTCCTGATGCTATCCCGGAGACACCTATGGGATATTTCCTGGGTAAGAAAGTGGAGAAGTTTTGGAGTGATATATCAGGTGGAGGAAGCCAGGATCCATCTACACAGTTATCTTATGTCATACATAACCCAACCTTCAGATATTTTTAGATGATATTAGCACATTCCTTCCTGGGAAGACCGGATGCAGAGACACTACTAAGTGAAGAGGAGATCTTCCTATTATTTTGCGCATCCCAGTCTCGCCCAGTAGCATGTGGGAACTTTTTATTGAATAATCTCAGCGGTATCTCTAGATCCACCGAAGGAGTCATCCATGTTGGTGGAATCATCACACAGATTGCAGTCGCTTTGGGTCTGTCTCGCAAGCTGTTGCATCTTCGGACCTACTGTGGATATACCACCATGGACATCGATTTCTGTTTGACTAGAGGATTGATGAGGAGAGCCTCTTTCCACCCATGTCAGTTCCGACTGCTAGTCGACAGCGAGGCCATCCATTACTTCACATTGCCAGATCCTATGATGACCAGTGTGCATGATCCAGCGAATTGGAGTTATGCTCTAGAGGGCCAGGGAGAGACCGTTGAGGAGCCGAGATCGCCCCCAGTTGCTGAATACACACCTGCACCACCATCTCCTAGAATCACTGTTCTCTCTAATAATCATTCATTGCAGACACCCGACATACGCACCCAGATTGCTGAGTGCCATAGAGAGATTGCAGAGCTTAGACAGGAAGTGGCGGACCTAACTTTACAGATAGGAGTGTCTGATCTCACCCATGCTACTGAAGCCGATTGTCTATATCAGGAGATCGCAGAGCTCAGGCAGGAGATAGCCGTGCTCCGTGGATCCACTCAGACAAACGACACCCCTAATACCTGATCTTACCATTTCACGTTATTTCTCTTTTATATATTTATCGTATTTGCATTACTCATTTTACATTATCGCATTTGGATATTATATAAACTACTACTATACATTAGTATTTCTATTTTTATCTATATATGTTTTATATTTTATTTGCATTTTAATTTTTCAGTTATTTATTTATTTATATTTAATTTCTGTTTTTGTTTTTGTTTCAGTTTCACTTTTTATTTTTCGTTTTTACTTTTATAAAATTATGCAAGTCAAAGAAACTAGGAGAATCACAAGACAAATGCTACCCAGACCCCTCAAAGGCAAAAGACAAGCGAAGCCCAAACCAAAGGACCAAAATCTGGCCCAGCCAGATTTTGCCTTGTGGCGCCCGCCATAGGACCTGTGGCGCCCGCCACAGCGTCTGTAAATGGTCGGGGCAGACCACTTTTCTTCACCATTTTTGCAACTTACAACCTCTAAAACCCATTTTTTCACCTTGGAAAAAAGCCCTTGAACCCACAAAAAGCTCATACTTTCGTAACCATCATACCACACAAATCATTAATCCACTTTCCATTTTCGATTTCATCCACCGGATTTTGTAAAAATCCAACCTTTTCACCAACCACTTCATCTTCTTCATCCATATTTCAAGAGCATTCAAATGGAGTTCAACGGATTCATTCTTCGAGGAGGGAAACCAGGGGAGAGACAAAGAAAAATCATTGAACGGTTGCAAAATCGGGAAATTCTCCTGACAAGGCATGTTGACGAAAATTGTCTCTATACTTTAGGTATCTACCATAGCATTTTTCATTTATTAGACATCTTAGGTTTGCATAATTTCTTTATCAACAAAGAACCCACCTATGAGCGACTGACAATCGAATTTTTAAGTTCCTTAATTTATATTGTCAACCCTAACACTGCTAGTACAGTTGGTACTGTCAAATTTAGAATGTTTGTTGTTGAATACCAATTCAGTACCGACGAACTAGCCAGCTTGTTAGGGATCCCTCATGGGGAAGGTGCTATTTGTGAGGCCCCTTTGGATTCCGAATGGTCTGTTGAGGTATTTTCCTTCTGGGAGCGTTTATCGAACACTTCCATAAACTCTTTTGAAGGAGTTCTTGCCTCAACTATCCATAACCCGGCCATCAGAGTTTTTAGATACCTGTTGGCATGCACTATTTTTGGCCGGGAGAATCCAAATAAGGTTAACGCTAGAGAGCTTCTATATTTGCAAGGAAGCCTCACAAATAGGAAAATTAATTCGGTCCCATTTATGCTCGCCCATATGATTTTAACTCTGAATAAGGCGGGACCGATTTCTTTTGGTGGATTGATTACGTCTATTGCTCGGGCACTTAACCTGAACAATGAGATGGCTACCCTAGACCCCTTACCTCCTCGCACAATTAACTTAAAATTTCTGAGAGACATGAAATTGTGTCGCTCAAGGAGAGAAGGAGGTTATACACTTATGATTCATGGTGTAGCCATCCCATCTATTATTCTACCTTGCACTAGACGTACTGATATACGTGATGAGAGGAATTGGACCTACGATTTAGATGCTCCACCTGTTTTGGGTCCTCTTCCTCCTAACATTCCTGATGAGGCGGGACCGGACACTGATGATGAATATGATCGGAGAGAGAGATCTCCCGTACCACATGTGTCCCCCCATCATCCTTCACCATCACACACCGCACCATCTTCTTCTTCTGCAGGTACCACTCCTGGCTTCTATATTACAGAGGAGATGTGGCGTGACCACCTTGCTAGAGAGCAAAGGCGAGATGACCTACTCTCTACCATCCAACAACAAATGACGGATAATATGAACTTCATGCAACAATCACAGCGGAGGACAGACAGGTCCTACGACACTGCCCTACAGTCCCTGCAAGTGATCACCGATACGCAAGCCCGTCAACAACAATACCACCAGAGACACATGGCACTAATTGAAGCCACCCAAGGTTCCATTATTGGTAACCTTCGAGACGTGAGGACCGCTCAGGATGCCCTGCAGGCGAGGATGGATCAGAGAAACCGTCGTCGTACTCGATCACGTCGTCCACCTCAGGATGGTGAGGGCACTAGTGGTCAGCAATAGGTTGCCAGGTAACTCTTCCCTTACCTTATTTTGAAACATTGGGGACAATGTTCGATTTAAGTGTGGGAGGAGCATTTATCGTTTTCCTTTTATTTTCAGTTTATTTGCTGTTTTTAGACTGTTTATTTCCTTTTAGTTGTTTAATTTCCCTTTCAGTTATTTATTTTGCTTTTTAGTATAATGCATGAGTCTGACGAGTCACCAAATATAGTAGATCCTTAGTACAATCCTACCTCCCCATACCTTTAGCCCCACCAAAAATTTTTGCAAAAGAAAATAGGTGTTATTTCGAAAGTTTTCAGGTTTTAAGGACATGTTTTGAGTAAGGATGCGGTGACTTGGGAGAACTTTGCGAAACATCAGTATCTGTTTTAGCACCATAAGCTTCGTAAATATAGGAATCATTCCCGAAACCCCATATACCATGGCCTTAATCATCATTTCCGTATAAGTCCTTAGTAGTTTATCTCAGCAGTCAGCTCCGGCCTACGCATCCTCTACGTAGGGGACTGATGCAAATAAGTGAATGATCCAGAAAAACAAAAAAAAATAAAAGAAAGCAAAAAGGCAACTCCGGTATAGGTGACCCTCACAAAGTCATTTAAACCAAAGAATTGTAAAAAAAAATTGCTACAAAAAGAAAAAGAAAAAGAAAAAGAAAAGCAGTACCCACTGTTGGTTGGTTCAGAGGTATCTGGCACTGAACTCCGTAGGACGGATTACGATCCGATCCCCCACAACTACAGTTGGGTCCAATAAAAGGGTTTACACATGTTGATGTGCCAGAAACCCCAAGCTCTGATCATAATCACTAACAGGCCACTCTACTATGAAGCATGTAGGGATAACGGGCTTAATGTGATTGCGCCTGAATGAAAAGAACACAAAAAGAGATGAAGAGGCAGGCCTAGGTATTGTGGGATAATATGGGTTGGTTAATATAGGAATGAAGTTTATGCCCGTATTTGCGGATTAGTGTTATCATGATACCCTTAGTTCACTCAGTTAGTACCTATCACTGCATCCCGACTTGAACTTAGAATTTCTACCTGAAGCACTCGTTTACACCAGTTTTTCTTTTATTAGCTTTATAATGTTTTGCTTGAGGGCAAGCAAAGGTTTAAGTGTGGGAGAGTTTGATTACACTAAAATTTACGTATTTTTGACTCCGATTTCACATGCATTCTAGTCATTTTATTGTCATTTTGTTGTGTTATTACTGTGTTTTCCTTTCTTTTCAGGTTTTTACTTTAATCGGAGCCCCGATCGAGAAAAGGAGTGAAAAAGAGCTAAAAACCCTAAAATTCAGCATTTTGTGCTTATGGCCTACCCCATGGCGGGCGCCACAGACCAAGCCATGACGTGTCCAAGTCCAACTTCCTCAACTCCCACGTTTCCCCACTTCATCCACTAAGGCGCCCCACTTTGTGCTTGTGGCGGGCGCCATAGCCTTGTGGCGGGCGCCACAAGAAGGAAACGGTTTCCTCTATTTTCAAGTTGAAGGGCATCCAAGTCATTTCCACCTTTTTTATTTGCTTATAAATAGAAACGCGGATTCAGTTTTACAATCATCCAAACTTAGAGCAGAGGCAAACTCAGAAGCAACTTTGTTTCACTTAGGCATATATTCAGTATTTTATAGTGGTAATCGCTTCGCATTGGAGTGTTACCACAATTGTGTCATCAAGTCTGTGATAGAGTCTGTAATCGAGTTTGGAGCACTTTGGAAGGAAGTTAATCCTGCCGCCACTTACATTCTCGCATTGCAATTTACTCAGCCCTCCGATTGGAGCAGGTTTTTATTACTCGCCTTTACTTTATTTATTTCCCGCACTCGCTTTTACTTTATTTATTTCTCGCACTCGCTTTTACTTTATTTATTTCCCGCACTCGCTTTTACTTTATTTATTTCCTCGCACTCACTTTTACTTTATTTATTTCCCGCACTCGCTTTAAATTATTTACTTTCCGCACTCGCACTATTTTTATTTACTTTAATGCACTTTTACTTTACCATGTCTAGCTAAATTTATAAGGCTAGAATGTAAGGATCGTAATTAAACCAGTAGTTCGTACAATTGTTCGTAGAAACACTTAAAGGGCTATTTTAACTTTCAACTTAAGTTTTCCCGCACTTCAATTCCGTTGGGTAAGATTGAAAGCCGTCCAACGTCTTTATAAACTTAATTGTTTTTAACTATTCCAAAAACAGCGAAAGCGCTTTGTTTGGTTCATTAGGAGTTTTTAACATCAAGAAGAAAAGAGATTTTAAAACTATTTTCGGACGCGTTTATAAGTTTAGAGTCTGGTTCGTGAGAACCTCTTTTGGTTAAGAAATCCAGGTTATAATACTTTTCAACTTAGTCAAGATACTATATTTCTTAAAAATAGGTTTACTACTCTAACGCAATGCGCGCCTTTTTATAAGTGACAATAAGAGGGTTTGATTAGGGAGTAAAACTCGGTTCTGAATACGCGAAAGCGACAGTTCCTGTTGAATTAGTTCTTTTCAAAGTTGGAAACATTGCCCATAAGTAGTTCTATTAGCAAGTACTTGGATTATCAATTGATTACGTGAATTACATTCGACCCTGTCTTTATTAATTAAATCTATTTCAACATTTTACTTTTTATTGCACACTACAAAACTCTTATTTTGACCGCCTTTGATAAACACCATAACGACAGATAACGATAGATTGACACTTGGTCTCTGTGGATACGATAATCTTTTATATTACTTTGACGCGTTCGTATACTTGCGAACATCAAGTTTTCCAACGCATCACTGCGTCTTACAAGAAGAAAAATGACTCTTGGGAGATCGCTTCAATAGACCCACCGCACAGTTGCGTTGCAACTAACGTTAAACAAGATCACCGTAAACTGAGCACAACTTTGATATGTCAAGACATTCTGCCATTGGTAAATAAAGACCCATCAGTGAAGGTGAGTATAATTATATCCCATATCCGAACAACATATAATTATACTCCATCTTACAAGAAAGCATGGATTGCAAGGACAAAGGCTGTTGAACAGGTTTTCGGCAACTGGGAGGATTCATTCAAGGAATTGCCACGGTTTTTATGGGTACTAAAAACATATGTCCCAGGAACTATGGCAATAATGGAGACAGTGCCAGCAATGATGCCAGACGGAACCTGTGCTACAGGTAATAGAATATTTCACCGTCTCTTTTGGGCATTTGACCCGTGCATCAAAGGTTTCGCTTTCTGCAAACCTGTTATTCAAATTGATGGCACTTGGTTATACGGAAAATACAAGGGTACTTTGCTCATGGCGGTTTCACAAAACGGTAACAACAATGTCTTTCCCATTGCCTTTGCTCTTGTTGAAGGTGAAATGGCTGGTGGATGAGGTTTCTTTCTTCGACATCTCAGAACGCATGTGGCTCCACAAGCCAATCTATGTTTGATTTCTGATAGACATGCTGCCATTGAGAGTGCCTACAACAACCATGACAACGGATGGCATGATCCTCCTTCTACACATGTCTACTGTATAAGACACATTGCACAAAACTTCATGCGTGCTATAAAACATAAGAATCTTCGCAAGAAGGTGGTGAATGCTGGGTATGCTTTAACTCAACCGTCATTTCAATATTATCGTGATGAAATTAGACTGTCTAATGAAGATGCAGGGAGATGGATAAATAACATACCAGTAGAGCAGTGGACAAGAGCATTTGACGGTGGTTGTCGATGGGGCCACATGACAACAAACATTGTGGAATGCATGAACGGGGTTTTCAAAGGAATTCGAAATCTGCCGATAACCGCCTTGGTAAGATCAACCTATTATAGGTTGGCTTCTATGTTCGCAACCAGAGGTGAAAGATGGAGTGCAGTGTTAATGTCCGGACAAGTATTCAGTGAGTGTTGCATGAAGGTCATGAAAGAGGAGAGCATCAAAGCTACGACACACGCTGTAACAGTCTTTGACCGTCATAGACAAAATTCCAGCGTCCAGGAAACAATGGGCAACAACGAGGGGATACCAAATTTAGCCTACGCTGTTAGACTACACAGAAGTTGGTGCGATTGTGGAAAATTCCAGGCCTTCCGCATACCTTGCTCCCATGTCATTGCAGCATGCGCTTATACTCGTCAAGACGCTTACAACCATTTATCTGATGGGTACAAGGCCAACACCATCATGAATGTATATAGTCAAAGCTTCTCAGTACTACCAATGGAGGATTACTGGCCTCCATATGAAGGAGATATTGTTTGACACAATGAAGAGATACGTAGAAAGAAGAAAGAAAGGCCAAACAGCACACGTATCAGAACAGAGATGGATTCCACAGATAAAATGATAAGATTATGTAGTATCTGTCGTCAACCAGGACACAACAAAAACAACTATCCCAATCAAGGAGCATCATCTAGATCTTAAGCTTTTTGTAACATTGTATTTCTGTAACAATCAATCATTATATATCATTAAGTTCTTGTTACAACGAATTTCATAACAAACATCAGTACAAAACATCTGAAAACATAAATAATTCTAACTAATTACAACAATCAAATTAATGTCGTCTCGACCGAACATCATTTCCCTAGCATCCTTATCAGTCTTCATTCACACCCAACCAAAGATACTGTCAAGTCTCTCAATACTTCTGATTTTTTCCCCTTCTGGTATTTTCCCGTCTAACCATCGAACCAGCTCCCTCTTCAGTTGATCGAATGTGGTGATATTCCAAAACAACATCAGCATTTGAGGTTTGTCTCTCGCATAAATCACCTTACCGTATCGGCGACGAACACCAAACATGATAGCCAAATGATTATATGAGCTGTGGAACAATTGTTCACACAACGCATCTTTTTATAAGACAAAAAAGGCATTTTATGAGGGAGTCGCCAATTCAATTGGCGACTCCTCTTAAAACCTACACATAGGCGCCAATTGGATTGGCTAGGGCACCTGCCCTAGCCAATCCAATTGGCGACTCCATTCAAGTTTTAAGAAGAGTCTCCATATGAACAACTTTCATGTTCATCAAAAATCCATTTGAAACTTGGAAGCTCATCATTCATTTCAAAACATTATAGGTCATTTTGACAGAAACCCTAATTTTGGGTCAACTTTGCAAGGACCTAACTCACTCATTTTTAATTATTTTGAGGTGGGACCAAGTGAATTGGAAAATTGAGATGTCTACTTCAATTGTTATGTTTGACAAAATTTCATAACTCTAAAAGAAACACATGCGATAATACAAAACATTATAGGTCAAATAACAGTTGAAAAAATCAGAAGTCCAACTTCAACTGCCCATAATTTTCTCATAAAAAATCCAAATGATGAAAAATTTATGTCCAAATTCATTGTCTTGAAAATATCTACAACTTTCATGTTTAAGGTTTTGTCATTTGAGGCTTTTTTAAGGGTCTCTCCAATTGAATTGGCGCCTCCTCTTAAACCTTACACATAGGCGCCAATTGGATTGGCTAGGGCACATGCCCTAGCCAATCTAATTGGCGCATCCATTCAAGATTTAAGAGGAGTCGCCAATTCAATTGGCGCCTCCTCCTAAAAGTGGGGTAGTTTGGGAATTTTTCTGAAACCTGAGGCATTTTGGGATTTTTTTTGAAAAACTGGGTTATCTCGGTAAAAAAACCCATATATTTGATCTTCATATGATAGATTTTTTTATAATTGTTATTTTTTAAAATATTAATTGTTTTTTTAATTAATTAATTATTTTTTATTTTAATTGTAATTATTAATACATCTATTTTTTTTCTACAACTCCTATCATTCACTGTATTTATGTATAACATTTCTTTTTTATTTTTATCATTATTAATTAATTATAATATGATGCGTATGTTTTTTTTCTCAAAAGTTTCAAATAACTTGTGACAATTAAACATACAACACCTATGTGTGGGAATACACGGTTATCTCACTAGTTAAAGTTATAATTTATTACAAGTCATATTGATTTTTTTTCATGTGCAATATATATGAATTAAAGAAAAATAATAAAATGTACATTTAAAATACTCGTTAATATATTAAACACACAAACTTTATATTGGAGGTTGTGCGATTTTTTTAAACTAACCATTTTTTTATATTTATTTTTTCGAAAATAATCAATAATTCAAAAAAAAATCAAAATAGTCTCTTTTAGAAGAGGATCCACCAGATGAACTGACGCATCCCCTAAACATGAAGAGGAGGCACCAATAGCATTGGCGCATGCATTGGACTCCTCATGAGGAGGCGTCAATGCTATTGGCGCATGTATTGGCCCTCATGAGGATACGCTAATGCTCCTGGCGCCTTAATGTTATTTGTGTTGTGGGCGCCAATCCCTCTGGCGGCTGCATGTGATGTCATGTGGGCGCCAACTCTCTTGGCGCATACATTTTATGTTCACTCTGTATAAATGTCACGCCTTGGATGCAATATTTTTCACACAAAAGCATCTCCTAATACCATATTTCTCTAGTTTAACCCCGCTCACCTTCAAGTTTCTCTGTTTTAACAATGTCTGCATACATTCAAAATGAAATGCTGATATAATATTTTCCGTCGTTGTGACTCCGGTACAGATTCAACTTTGGAACACATATACGTTTGAACGTCTTAATCGGACGTTGTACAGTTGGTTAGAGGGAGAAATTGGAGAGGGTGAAAGGATTAGAAGAATACAATGGCTTGTGTTCACTTTCAACAAAAACGGAGAAGTGCGCGAATGAGTGGATATTAAGACCGACCAAAACGCTCGTAGGATGATGCATTACATGTTCAAAATTGTTTTGATGGTTGTAATCGCATAGTTCTTATATTCTAGTTGTTATAATTATTTGTGTTACTGTTTATGTAATGGTACTTTCATCACAAACGTCTAATATGAAATAAATTTAGTTATTCATATATTGCAATAGAGGTACGTGTGAATTTATCTGGTTGTGCTCGTTCTAACACTAGGACAGTTATTACGATTGTGACCTGGCTGACGGCATGAACTACATAGTCTAACCATTTTGTTCGCCGTATTCATTTCGGTTCGAATCCGGGTGCTGTTTGAGCGATCATTTTTCTTCCTTCGCATAGCTTCGTTGTGCCAGACGATGTCCCCTTGATATTCTGACCAATAATCCTCTTTTGCCACTACGGAAAAACTAATTTTATAAACATTTAAAAGGATGGCGACTTTGTAAACTTTAGATAGCAAGTAGGATGAATCTCTTCGAACCTTTGAGCATGCCGCAATTACATAGGAGCATGGGGTACGAAAGGCTTGGAACTTTTCGCAGTCGCACCAACCCCTATCTAGTTCGACTATGTAATGTCCCATCGACATGCCCTCATTGTGATCCATGGACTCGGAAACATTATACCAACCTTTAGTGCAGTCAAAGACCGTAACCACGTGTGTGTTTGCTTTTGCAACTTCATGTCTAATGAATTTCATTGAAGCATCACTGAACAACTGTCCAGATTGCAACACTGAACTCCATTTTGAGCGTCTGGTTTCAAACAGCGCCCCTAGCCTGAAATATGTTGCTTGCACTAAAGTGGTTATAGGTAGGTTACAAATGCCTTTGAAGACAAAGTTCATTGATTCCATGAGATTTGTTGTCATGTGGCCCCAACGTTGTCTGTTGTCCTATGCCCTAGTCCACTTTTCCAATGGAATACTATCGATCCACCATACTGCATCTTTGTTTGACAATCTTATTTCTTCGCAGTAGTGTTTGAAAGAAGGTTTTGATAATGCGTAACCTGCATTGACAACCTTCTTCCGCAACGTCTTATCTTTGATTTCCCGTATGAAATTTTGAGCAATATGTCTAATACAAAACACATGCATCGAAGGAGGATTTTGCCAGCCGTTATCAATGTTATTATATGCACTGATGATTGAAGGGTGTCTGTTGGAGATCAAACATAAGTTAGGTTGAGGTGCGACATGCAATCAGAGATTTCTTAGGAAAAAACTCCATCCATCAGCAGTCTCCCCTTCAACTAGGGAAAATGCGATTGGAAAAATGTTGTTGTTCCCATCTTGTGTCACCGCCATCAGTAACATTCCTTTGTATTTCCCGTACAACCATGTACCATCAATTTATATAATTGGTTTACAGAAAGAAAAACATATGATGCATGGTTGATACGTCCAAACATATATTGAGACACTTGTTGTTGATGTGGTAATATATACAACTCTATATCGTTGTAACCGGATTGTTCGTGACTGACAAACATATGCTGAACATCATCATCATCTCAAATCTTCTTCTGATAAAATTTCACTTGGTTTTCTGCAAACCAAACCGAATTTTTATAGATGATTTGGCCCACATTACTGCACTGCAATTTCTTTTCTATTCTTTGTTTCAGATATGAAAATGTTGATCGTCGATTTATTGTAAACCGAGTTACCTCTGTGTTTCGAAAATAAAAACCAAACAATTGATGATAAAATATTTCACCTTCGACATGGGCACTTATCATGTAATTTTGTGTGGAAGACATTTTAAAAAAATCTAAGTTTCTTTACTGAAATTGAATGCATTACTAAGTTGTTCATCTGCACAACCTAAATAGCATAAACATTGAACGCATTGATCACTTGGTTCATCTGTATAGACTTGACTATGCATACAGTGAAAAGAATCCACATGCAATGATAAGAATGACAAGAACACACATGCACCCAGGGAATCTTTGAAGTAAGGAATCTCTGAGTCATAATATTCCTAACAAACGCCCATTCCCTAGGTGCCATGAAGCAACATGGGCGCCAAGAGGAAGGGCGCCCCTTCAATGTAATTACACTAAGGCACCAATAGGAAGGGCGCCCCTTCCATTCCCTTACACTTAGGCGCCAAGAGGAAGGGCGTCTCTTCCTTGCATGTGAAGAATCACATGCAATCGCCAAGAGGAAGGGCGCCTCTTCCTTGCATGTGATTCTTCACATCCATGCGCCTAAGACAAAGACAAAAGCTATTCTACTTTTGTCATTGCATAGTCTACTTTTGCCATTGCATGCAACCAATCCCATACTTCGTAGGTTGCAAACCTACTAACTCAGTCATCTATAAATAGTCTTTCATATCAACAATATCAAATCATCTCCAACACTACTCATCTATAATCTTTCTTTGCCACACTCTTTCTTTGCCACACTATTTCACATTGCACTTTCATATAAATAGCATTTCATGTCTTTGCTGACTATGGGTGATGAACACAGAGGAACACTCGAGAATATCTCGACATTTGTATGTTATCACTCTCTTTTTAGTTATTCCGCTTTTAAGTCATATACCTTTGCTATCTATGTTTGTATTATGTATTTCTTCTTCTTATTGCATTTCTTACTTTTTTGCTATTAGGATCCAAAGCGTTTTAGATGTCGTGTACATGAATATGTACCCCACGATCCTTTAATAGAACCATATATTAGAGGATGTGGATTTGGAAATCTCCTCAACATTGTTTCATACTTGGTGGACTACATGTTCATTCTTGCTTTGTTAGAGCCCGAGACCCACACATTTGACCTTCCGATTGGTGAGTGTACCGTCACACTTGAGGACGTGTACATGTTGTTGGATCTCCGTATAGATGGAAAGGCCGTGAATGGTAGAGTTAACCAAGACAACTCTATCTGCATTGAATTATTGGGTGCCCCTTTGTTAGATGACAAAACTAAGGGAGAGACATCCGATCAAGCAAGGGGGCAAGGCATAAGTTTAAAATATCTTAAACAATATTATGCCATTATAGTATTGTTCGAAGATTCAACCGAGTACGAGAAAATAATTAAAGCTCGGTGTTATATTATGATTTATTTGATAATTTTTTGTTTCCAGAAAGTACAGGTAATTCAGTAAATATTATGTATTTACCTTTGTTACGCAACATTAATAAGGTAAACACATATAGTTGGGGTTCAGTTGTGTTGGCTCATCTATATAGTGCAATGTGTAAAACGGTAAAAAAGAATACCTGTATTTTTTTTCATGTGCGTATTTGCTACAAGAATCAAACCCCACAACCACAACCGTCTATAGCCCATATGATTCATATGGGTCACTACATCGTAGCCCCCCACCAATGACCACCAAAACATCCTATCAACATAACACCCAACCATTGTTTAACTATAGTACGCCACAGGAATCCTTGCTTTGTTTCCAAAACGACTCAATGGCCCAATTTGGACAACTATACCGTTCTGTAAGACCCCAATTTTTACCCTAAGATCCCTCATGCATTTCATCATAAGCATTAGCATTGGGATCATACCTTGGTATCCTCCTTACCCCTCCTTCATGGGGTTTGCTTTAGGAGAGATCACCAAGCACTTTGTGATTATATCATACTTGTATATTATTATTTCACTAACCAAAAAACCAAAAATATGTCTTTGTATCTATCTAACTCTTTTTGTAGGTAGGGACATGATCTCCTTGATTCATTGATCACATCTAGGGTTTGAGACCCTCATGAACAAAGAGCACCATCAAGAATTAACTCAAGAATTGTTATGAGGATCATGTATGAGTCCCAATTGCTTCTACATGTCATATTGATCAAGTTTTCTTCAAGAGTTTGAGGGTGGATTGCCTTGGAAACCCTAGTTTGACTGGGTATCTTAAGTAACTTCTCCAACAAGCTATCTCACCAATTGATCAAATTTCTCAAGGTACACTTCAAAATTCATAATCTTATGCATATATGATCTACCATGAGCCAATAAAGTCAAGAGAATTGGAAATTATCAATTTGGTTGATGGTGGTTGGCCAGATGAATTCATCTGATCAAAACTGGGTCTCCCTAGACCCTATCTCCTACAATTTTCACCATATGAAAATTCTTCCAAGTGTAAACTTACTCTAAATGGAATTATAAACAACTTTAATGTTGATACCTAGAGCTAGTTTTGCTTGGAAAATCATTTTCAATGTTGAAATATTATAGGTCATTTTGTCTAAACCCTAATTTGAAAGTCAACTTCCCAAGGCCATAACTTGCTCAATTTTTATGACATGAAAGATTTAAAAGTTTCACAATCAAATTCAATGTGTCTACTTCAACTTTGATGTTTGGAGTGGGAGATAACTCAACTTCTTTGCACATGTGATATGAGGCTACATTATAGGTCACTTTTGACCTATACCATTGATCAAGTGATTTTGCCAAACTTCAAAAATGCATAACTCTATTATTTTAAATCTAAATGACATGAAATTGGTTACCATTTTGAAGGTCTTTGATAGAGATACAACTTTGTTGAAGACACTTTTCTCATTTGAAGCTCATATAAAAAGTTAAGCAAGGTGGAATATTGAGACATATGGCTTGACACTTAGAAAGTTTTCAATATGTCAAATTTTCCAAACTTCCACCTCAAATATTTCCAAGTTACAAGCTCCAAATTAAAAAGTGTTCAACATAAAACTTGTTCCTCTTGATCTCACCTTTCCAAAGAGCTAAAATTCATGCATTTTGGATGAGAAATGCATAGGCTGCGCATGGCTTAAACAGGATGGTATCATGTGTCATGGATCAAACTTCAAACAACAATGCTCAACTTCCTTGCAATCTAAACCACCTCCAATGCATCTGAACTTCATTATGGACTTGTGAACAATCATTTGAGGGGCCTATGCGCGCCCATGCAGCTGCTTACATCACTTTGCCAAAATTGGAAACTTGAAAGGAGTGTGCAATTATCACTTGAATTCTCTATAAATTGAAGCTTAATTGCTCAGAATCAACACACACACTGCACAAGCTTTGATTCCCCCACATGAAACCCTTCACATTAAGAGGATAAACCTGAAAATTTCTATTGAATTTGAGCTTGAATCTCCACTGTTTTGGAATTCAATTCTCCAGGAGTCCTTTGATTCTAAGCCATTCCATCCCTCTTCTGCAAGCAATTGGAGTGAAGCAAAGCACGATTGAGATCAAGATCTAGCAAGCTCAGACCTCCATTGAAGGTATTTTGTATAAAATTTGATCTCTTCGATTCTCCTTGTTTCTTGCTCAATTCTCTTGATTATTGTGTTGGCTGAAGTACTACCAATGTAGGCAAGGTGTTTGAGTTGTTTTGATGATGAATTGAAGCAACTCAGATCATGAACCTCATTTTTCAATTCCACATATCTCTCAATATAGTTGGAATTGGAAGAAATGGAGGTGATATTCGTGCTCAGTGATGTTTTCTCTTTAAAATCATGTCCCTGTTTGAAATTTTGGTGATGGTTGATGATGACCAGTCTGGCGAAGCTCGCCGGAGAAGACTACCGGAGCTCTGGCTCCGGTGATGAGTTGTCTCAAGTCTAGACCGTGTGATCCTTGCTCCACGTTATAATCTCAGTCGTTCCTTTTGATTAACAAGTTTGCCACGCAGTTGACTCGTGCATTGGTGGAACGCGCGCAGTGGATCATTAAATCTGCCACCTCAATTAATGAGGGAGATCTGATGGTCCATGTATTTTTGCAATTTCTGATTTTCCTTTTTATTTCATTTTCTTCAATAATTCATATTAAATTCAATATTGATCCAAAAAATATGGGACTTTCACCAAAAAAAATCATATATTTTTCTCTTTCATATTCTGAATTAAAATTATATTTTGGATCATTATTAATGTTTTTCATGAATTAATTGATTTTCGACTTGTTTTTAATTGTTTAAAAATATTTTTAAGTGTCCAAAAATTATGAATTTTTTTATCCAAGGTCCTTTGACCTTGTTTGACCTATGATAAATCACATGGCCACTTATTTGGTATTTTGATATGATTTTAGGATTTGGACAAAACATATTTGAATTAAATGCATTATTTTAATACTTTTAATTGAATAAATGCCACTTTAATTGTGTTGACCATTTGGATTTTCTTATTTGAGTTTCTCATTTGTTGTTGGGCCTTGGTCAAGGTTGATTTGACTTTGTCAAGTTAATATTATTGGATTTAGGGGATTGATGGAATGTACATTCCATCTCCCAAAATGAATGAGTAATATTAATTTGGTAAAAATCCTCCTTTGACCAATTTGTGATCTCATTCATCCCTTTCCCTCTTCATCTAATTCCCCTTCTTCATCCATTCATTTTCAATTGGCCAATGACATCTCAAAGTCCAAATGCTAGTTGATTGAAAGACTAACATGAGTATGGATGAGATTAGGCCACACCTTTGCATATTTTTTGTGTGTGGTATGTTTAATGAGCATAGTTCTTAATACTATGTCTCCAATATGCATTAACACCAAAAGCTTATTGCCCAGCCTCAAATAGTTGTGACTTCTACATAAGTCCAATTATGATTGCTTAACATAACGCTAAATTTGTGACATAAAAGGCATAAGCATTCTAGTTAGTGAGATTGTAAGTCTCCCCCCTTCCATGGTATTGTGTGAAAACTTGGCCTTCTTTCCTTTCTTTGGAAGATGTTTTGGTTCAAGGATCCATGCTTGTGGTAAGTGAGTTGAGTGTTCTCCAAAGAATGTCTTGACATCAAAAAGCAAAACAAGACTAACTATTAACTTACTAACCATTAACTTTTACTTTCAAGCTTTTACTTTGAATGCAATTTATTTTTATTGCTCTATTATCATTTGTCATTGTACATATCATTCTAATTGTTTATGTTTTTGTAATTTTCACTTTGTCCACTTGGATCATATTGTGTGCTATACCTTGTTGCTTTGTTTGTTTGATAGGTCTTTGACCATTAATGCACATAATAATAACAAAAACCCTAAAAGACAATTTGAGTGCACTGTTGCTTTGATCTCCCCAATTGGACTTAGAATTTAGGCAACATTCCTTTGCTAATGGACTTGGCCAATGCCAATTTGTTGAGAGACCTAGAACTTGCAAGTTTGAATTCATCTGATACTTATTCAAGATCTCTCCAGATTCATCTGCAACATTAATCATTGTTAAGCTGTTATGTTGGACCTGTGACTTGTGGAATTCATCTGCTACATAGGCTATTCTAAAGAATATCATTGAAGTGGATAAGCTTGGATGAGGCCATCTTTATTTGATGCCTTTGTTCTTCAAGATTGATAATTATGCATTTGTATGTTGCTTGATTCTAAAGAGTCCAAGGGAATTCTGGGTTTCTATTGACATACTTGTCTATTGGATTGCTCCCATTTGGTCAGATCTTTTCAACTTTAAACTTTTAAATTTCTTGTATCTAGGGTAGTCTCTTCATATTCTCCCCATTTCTTTAATTTCAAAATCTCTCCCTCCATTTTCAAAACCTTCTTTGTGTGAAATATTTTTTTTCTAAACTTAGACTACTTTTGCAAAAAAGGTAGAAACTTTGGCCTTATGCCATTGCATTTTCAAACTTTATTTCTTAAATCAAACTTGTAAATGAACCTAACTATACTTGACTTAATCTTTCAGAAAAGCCAAAAAGAACTAACTCATTCAAACCATTTTAGGCCTTTGTGTCTTTCAAGCTTAATTTTTGTTAAAACCAACCAACTCACTTTGAAATTTATAGCACGGACTATGAGATTTTGATCCCTCATTTATATGTTGGTACGTAGGCACGAGACCGAAGGTCTTGTCAAACACAAAAATATAATTAATCAATTCTTTTCTCATCCCCCCATTCTATTTTTTTGTAAACATCACTTTGTATAAAATACATATGCACACAAAAAGGGCTCCCTAGGAGTACCTAGGACACTTTGAGTGCTAACACCTTCCCTCTGTGTAACCAACCCCCTTACCTGTGATCTCTGATTTTTATTAGTTTTTATTTGAAAGCTTCTTACTATTTGGGTTTTGTTTGCATTTTTTCCCTTTTCCCTTGGAAACAATAAAATTGCGGTGGAGACTCTTGTTATTTGATCTCTAGCTTGTCAATAGCTTGATGATCATGAATTTCCCGCTACAGAAATTAAGTGGCGACTCTGCTGGGGAGTAGTCTTCAGTGGGTTTAGCCTACTTTTTGTGTGAATATATTTGTATATATGTGATGTTTGTATATATGTATGTGTGATATAATCTGCTTGTTGTGCTTGGTGATCTCTGAGTGGTGAGATAAGTTCTAACCCGAACTTAAGTGTAATTAAGATAGGAGGATGGTATAGTCATGTTCGACTTGTGTGGAGTAGTCCTTAACAAGTTGGCTTGAGATCCATCTGCTCAGTGGAGACTCCTTTCGATTTGGAAATGTCACACAAGTATTTATGGTTAGGCATGACTATTTCTAATTGGGTCTGAGAAGCTGAGGACCTTAGAACACCTAACCCATCTTGGCCTATTTAAGGCGTAGTGCGGAAACTGTTCAAGTGTAGACTTGATAACAGTTGTTACGTGATACTACACTCAAACAAGTTTCTCTTGAGAATATTATGGGTCGATGAGTCAGTCATCTTAACCTGTAATATCTGATAGATGGAATTAAGACTCTAGGAACTTTTTAGAACATGATCTACAGGTTTTATCCTTAGTTCACTCCTTTGGGATGGTTCTTACCCAAACTCCATGCTCGTGACTTGCAATAAACCCTTGATTCTTGGTTGATCCAATCAAGTCTTGTCAATATTAATGGAACTTAGGTGTTGATAAGGTGAAAACCATAATCCACCAAAATGGATGATTGATCTTGACAACGACTTGATTCATCCCTTGACCTTTGTTTGCCTTGTGTGTGATCCCTTACTTGTGATTATTGCATTCATGCATTTCATGCGCATCATAACATTCATTCCACAAAATTTCAAGGAACTAAGGTGTCATTTGCAAATATTTTCAGACCATGGACTGTGGACGAAGGAACACTAAGAAGTACAGTTTCAGATGTCCTAACTTGAAAGAGTTAAGGAAGCTAATATCTTTTGTATTAGATCCCTTGGACTTCAAACAACGTCATGGGAAGCTTCTGTCCATCTTGTCTGCTGATGTAGTTGAAGGATTGTTGAGTGTATTGATGCATTTCTATGATCCTCTCTACCATTGTTTCACTTTCCCAGATTTTCAGCTTGTGCCTACCTTGGAGGAATATTCTCATCTTTTGGGGATACCTGTTTCTAGTAGAGTACCTTTTAAGGGATTGGAGGAGATTCCCTGATCTAGTATTATTGCTGAAGCTCTTCACTTGAAGAAGTCTGAGATAGAGGCTCATTGGGTGAAGAAAGGAGGGTTATTTGGATTGCCGTATGTCTTCCTCATCAAGGAAGCTACCACTTTTGCTCAAGCCGGTAGTGTGGATGCTTT
Organism: Lathyrus oleraceus; assembly: GCF_024323335.1. NCBI lineage: Eukaryota > Viridiplantae > Streptophyta > Magnoliopsida > Fabales > Fabaceae > Lathyrus > Lathyrus oleraceus. Next base: position 211,463,960 of record NC_066581.1, read on the forward strand.
TGAAGCTATCTTTGTGTTGCTCATTTATGGATTAGCTTTGTACCCTAACATTGACGGTTTTATTGATGTTAATTCCATTAGACTTTTCTTGATTGGGAATCATGTGCCTACTTTGTTGGGTGATATGTATTTCTCTTTGCATCTAAGGAATTCTAAGGGTGGTGGAACAATTGTCTGTTGTACTCCTCTTATGTACAAGTGGTTTATTTCCCACTTGCCTCAGACGTCTACTTTTGTGGAGAACAAACAATGTCTAAGGTGGTCTCAGATACTTATGTCTCTCACTAATGAAGATATAGTTTGGTATATTCCGTCCTTAAGCCGTTTGGAGATTATTGATAGTTGTGGTGAATTCTCTAATGTGTCTCTCATTGGTACACAAGGAGGAATTAACTACAACCCTGCTTTGGCTCGTCGTCAACTTAGGTTCCCCTTGAGAGACAAACCTAATAACATGTTGTTAGAAGGTCTTTTCTATCAAGAGGGTAAAGATCCCCAACATTTGAAGTAGAGGATTGTACACGCTTGGCATAATGTGCATAGGAAAGGAAGATCCGAGCTTGGTCCGTGCAATTGTGTAGCTTTGGAAGCTTACACTCTTTGGGTGAAGAAGAGAGCTTTGGAGTTGAAGATGCCTTGTCCTTGCGAGAGACCTATGTCTATGGTTGTGGTTGAGCCATTAACTCTTCCTAACCAAGATATAGAGAAGTTGGAAGACGCGCTCATCAAGATGAAGCAAGAGAAGGATATGTGGGAAGAGCGTTTCCATGCTTTGAGCAAGAAGCATGAAGAGTTGCTATTGGAGTCTAAGGACAAAGATGCACTGATTGAGCTACTTGAAGACCGAGTGACGAAGAGACAGAGAGAGCCAGAGGTTTCATCTTCTAGCATGCCTCAGCCTTCCATTGCTTGGAAGAATATTGTTGACCAGCTTGTCCTCGAGAAGACTCAGTTGAAGACTTCTTCTGAGAGCGAGATTCGTCGCATTCGAAGGAAGTATGCGCCTTCAGCCAGATCTTCTGACACTGTTATTAGGGATCCTTAGGATGACTAGTCTCCTTTTCTCTTGTATCTTTTATTTTGGTTTCTGAAATTGTACTCAGTGTAATCCTTCCAATTTATATAAATAAAAAGAGATTTTTTTGTCATATCAAATTATTGCAATTGCCATTTCAATTATATATATTTGCAAATGATATAGTAAGTTGCTTGGAAATAAAAATAATCAAGCATTGCATTTCATGCATCATTTGCATAAGCAGGTTTTTGCCAGGTGTCTGATCAGTGTTCTTTTGTGCTTTAGCCAAACTGACTCACCGGTACAACACTCGAGCCAATCATTCAAAGATCATGGAACACCTTGAGCAAGAGAACCAAGACTTGAAAGAGGAGATTGACCGACTGACTGCCATGATGGAGTCAGTTCTTGCTGCCCAGAGCCAAGCTTCTCCAACTCCTTCAACTCCTCCCGCGAGGACTGTCATTTCTGAAGTGGTTACCTCTACAGTGCCTGCTGCCACCACCCACTTCGCTCCGAATCTGCTTGCTGGATTCCCTTGGGGAATGCCACTTAATTTTGTGCCAGAGGGTTTCACTCCCACTTTTGCTTCCATGCAGGCATCTAGCCCAATCATGTCTGTGCCACCTCCCGTTATGCACACTTTGTCGCGAGTAGAAGACACCATCTATCATTCTGAGCCATCTGAGGGCCCGAACGTCTATGAGAAGATGGACGAGATGAAGGATCAATTCCTTGAGCTGCACAAGGAACTGAAAACGTTGAGAGGCAAAGATCTGTTTGGGAAGAGTGCTGCTGAACTGTGCTTAGTGCCCAATGTGAAAATCCCAGTCAAATTCAAAGTGCCTGACTTTGAGAAGTATAAGGGAAACTCTTGTCCACTCAGTCATCTTGTGATGTATGCCCGCAAGATGTCAATCCAGACAGATAATGATCAACTACTGATTCACTATTTCCAAGATAGCCTGATAGGTGCTGCACTCAGGTGGTATATGCGGCTAGATAGTGCAAGCATCCGCACTTTCAATGATCTAGGTGAGGCTTTTGTGAAGCAATACAAATACAACGTGGATATGACGCCAGATAGGGACCAACTGAGGTCCATGTCTCAGAAAGACAAGGAGACATTCAAAGAGTACGCCCAATGTTTGAGGGAGTTGGCTGCCCAGATTACTCCTCCTTTAGAGGAGAAGGAGATGACAAAAATCTTTCTCAAAACCCTGAGTTCATTTACTATGAACGTATGATCGCCAGTGCCCCTAGTGATTTTACCGAGATGGTAAACATGGGGATGAGACTTGAAGAGGGGGTCCGTGAAGGACGATTGTCGAAAGAAGAGGCGTCAACTAGCAAGAAATATGGGAGCAATTTTAGCAAGAGGAAGGAAAATGAAACAAATGCAGTAAGCAGTGGGAGGCAGATGAGGCCTCAAGCAAGAAGGAATTTACCACCCCGTCAACATCCGTCAACATCATCATCATCATCAAGTATCTTCTATTATTCCAGTGTTTTCAAATCAGTCAACAATACCAATTCAACAAGAACAACAACATCAGTATCAAAATCAACGTCAACAACAACAACCGCAACAAAGAACAAACACCTACAACAACAATAATTCCCACAACAGTCATCACCAGCAATAGAACTTCGAGAGGAAGAAGGTCCCTTTCGACCTGATTCCTATGTCGTACGCAGAGTTGTACCCATCTTTAGTCCTCAAGAACTTGATTCAACCGAGGAATCCACCGCAGATCCCAGAACCACTTCCATGGTGGTATAAACCCGAACTTCGTTGTGCTTTTCACCAGGGTGCACCTGGGCACGATATTGAGAACGGTTACCCGCTGAAGTATGAAGTGCAAAAGCTTATGAAGAGTGGCATAGTGTGTTTTGAAGACCGCACATCTAATGTGAAAGCTAATCCCTTGCCCGCTCATGGGAATACCTCAGTGAACATGGTGGACGGTTGTCCTAGTGAATATAAAGTTTTTGATGAGCGTTTTATTCGTGGATCCTTGGTGCAGATACACAAGGACATCTGTACGGTGAGTGAATGTGAACATGATCATGAAGGTTGTGACATTTGTAGGTGAACCCAAGGGGGTATGTTGTGGTGAAAAGGGACATCCAACGCCTGATGGATGAAGGCATGATCCAGATTTGTCAATCCTGTCATGAAGATGACGATGTTAATGTCATTGTTCCCGTTTTCAAGAAACCAGAGCGGTTGGTGATGCAGTATGATAGCAGCAAGAACGTCGACAATAGATCAGTTTCGCCGTTGGTAATACGGTTGACGGGGCCAGTCTCGTATGCATCTGATAAGGTTGTACCATATCAATACAATGCTACGATGATTGAGAAAGGTCAAGAGGTCTCGTTGCCTATGACCAGTTCAGTAGTAAGCATTGCAGATGTTACGAAGGTGACCCGCAATGGTCGAGTTTTTAGGCCAATTATCCCAGAGAGTAAGGAAGAATTGATTGTTGATAAGAAGGCGGAGGTGCCTATGGTAGATCCTGTGGGCTGTTCAAGAGATAAGTCGGGTGAATCCAGCAATTTGAAAGCCAATAGTGATGATGATGAGGTACTCCGACTGATCAAGAGGAGTGAATTCAACGTGGTTAAGCAGTTGCTCCAGACTCCCTCGAAGATTTCTGTATTGTCTATGCTTTTAAATTCTGAAGCGCACAGAGTAGCACTCCAGAGAGTTCTCGAACAAGCATACATAGAGCAAGATGTTACTGTGGCTCAATTTGATCACATTGTAGCTAACATCACTTCATACAACAATTTGAGTTTTTGCGATGAAGAACTCCCTGAAGAGGGAAGAAATCACAATCTGGCTTTGCATATTTCTATGAATTGCAAAGAAGATGCTTTGTCAAACGTGCTAGTTGACATTGGGTCGTCACTCAATGTGCTTCCAAAGTCAACATTGTCAAAGTTATTGTACCAAAGAGCTCCCATGAGGTACAATGGAGTAATTGTCAAAGCCTTTGATGGCTCGCGCAAGACTGTCATTGGGGAAGTGGACCTTCCAGTCAAGATAGGTCTGAGTGATTTTCAGATTACTTTCCAGGTAATGGATATTCACTTGGCCTACAGCTGTTTGTTGGGAAGGCCATGGATTCATGAAGCAGGGGCTGTTACTTCCACTTTGCACCAGAAGCTCAAATTTGTCAAGAATGGCAAGTTGATGATTGTGGGAGGTGAGAAAGCATTGTTAGTCAGCCATCTGTCATCTTTTTCATATGTGGAAGCTGAGGATGAGATTAGGACTCCGTTCCAAGCCTTATCTATTATTGCTGAGAAGAGAGTTGGGGCACCTATGTCCTCTCTGAAAGATGAGCAGAGAATCGTTGGAGAAGGTCCTGCTGATCAGTGGGGGCGCGTGGTAGAGGTCACCGACAACAAGGGAAGAGCTGGTTTGGGGTTCCAGAAGGGTTCGTCAACCGTTAGATCAAAAGAAATGCAACTCAGTTTTCGTAGCGGAGGGTTCATTCATGGGGATGAACAACACTTAGCTGCTGTGCTAGAGGATAATGAAGAGGAAGACTGCACCAACTTTGTAACGCATGGACAAACATGCAACAATTGGACTGCTGTTGATATTCCTGTTATTTTGCATCGATCTAAATAATTTGCTTTTTATATTTTTTTAAAAAAAAATCTTTCTCCTCTGCCTAAGGGAGAAGTGAACATTGTTGGGAATTTTAAATTGATCATCAATAAAATTAATTCTATTCATCCACATCTTTGATGTTTATTTTTACTTTTTGCTTATTTCTGAAAATGGTAATCACAAAAAACATAAATAAATAATATAATTGTCCATCTGCATAATATTTCGTCACAAATTCATTTCTCTAAAATCAAAATATCAAATCATTATGCAGGTTGGTTCCTAACCCCATTGAATATAATGATCCTTCTCCTTCTCCAAATTTTGAATTTCCTGTGTTTGAGGTCGAGGAGGAAAGTGATGAAGAAGTGAGTGATGAATTGTCTCGTCTTCTTGAGCAAGATGAGAAGATTATTCAGCCATTTGAAGAGCAGATTAAGCTTGTCAACTTGGGTTCCGAAGATGATGTGAAGGAAGTCAAGATTAGGGCTCGACTGTGTCCAGATGCTAAGAAGGGGTTGATTGATCTTCTTCGAGAATATTCAGATGTGTTTGCTTGGTCCTATCAAGACATGCCTGGTTTGGATTCTGTTATTGTGGAGCATAGATTGCCGTTGAAGCCAGAATGCCTGCCAGTCAAGCAGTAGTTGAGAAGAACGCATTCTGATATGGCTGTGAAGATCAAAGAGGAAGTTCATAAGAAGATTGATGTCGGTTTCCTTGTGACTATTGAGTATCCGTAATGGGTGGCCAACATTGTGCCTGTGCCAAAGAAAGATGGAAAAGTCCGCATGTGTGTCAACTATAGAGATTTGAATAAAGCCAGTCCGAAAGATGATTTCCCTCTGCCACATATTGATATGTTGGTAGATAATACTGCTAAATTCAAAGTCTTTTCGTTTATGGATGGATTTTCCGGATATAACCAAATTAAGATGGCACCCGAGGATATGGAGAAGACCACATTGATTACACCCTAGGGAACATTCTGTTATAGAGTGATGCATTTCAGTCTAAAGAATGCTGGTGCGACTTACCAGAGAGCAATGACTACTCTTTTTCATGATATGATGCATAAAGAGATTGAAGTTTATGTCGATGACATGATTGCTAAATCAATTGATGAAGAGGAACATGTTGAGCATTTGCTGAAGCTATTCCAGCGTTTGAGGAAGTATAAACTCCGCTTGAATCCCAATAAGTGTACTTTTGGTGTTTGTTTTGGTAAGTTGTTGGGCTTTATTGTCAGCGAGAAGGGTATTGAAGTTGATCTTGCCAAGGTCAAAGCAATACAAGAGATGCCTGCGCCCAAAACTGAGAAACAAGTCAGAGGCTTTCTCGGCCGCTTGAATTATATTTCCAGATTCATTTCCCACATGACTGCCACATGTGCGCCTATATTCAAGCTTCTTCAGAAAGATCAGTCTTGTGATTGGACCGAAGATTTCCAGAAAGCATTTGATAGTATCAAGGAATATTTGCTTGAGCCTCATATTTTGTCTTCGCCTGTTGAAGGAAGACCGTTAATCATGTATTTGACTGTGCTCGAAGATAGTATGGGTTGTGTTCTTGGTCAGCAAGATGAGACAGGGAAGAAAGAATTTGCAATTTATTACCTCAGTAAGAAGTTCACCGACTGTGAAACTCGATATTCAATGCTTGAGAAAACTTGTTGCGCATTGGCTTGGGCTGCTAAGCATCTGCGTCAGTATATGTTGAATCATACCACTTGGTTGATATCCAAAATGGCTCCAATCAAGTATATATTTGAGAAGCCTGCTTTAACTGGGAGGATTGCCCGTTAACATATGTTGTTATCAGAGTATGATATCGAATACCGATCTCAGAAAGCGATCAAAGGTAGTATCTTGGCTGACCATTTGGCTCACCAACCAATCGAAGATTACCAGTCAGTACAATATGATTTTCCAAATGAAGAGATTTTGTACTTGAAAATGAAAGATTGTGACGAACCATTGCTAGAAGAAGGGCCAGAACCTGGTTCCCGTTGGGGCATGGTATTTGATGGAGTTGTTAATCAATATGGAAATGGCACTGGGGCAGTAAATATTACTCCTCAAGGCACGCATCTACCATTTACAGCTAGATTGACTTTCAAGTGTACAAACAACATGGCAGAATATGAAGCTTGCATTATTGGGCTTGAGGAGGCCATGAATCTCAGAATCAAATATTTGGATGTCTTCGATGATTAAGCTTTGGTAGTGAATCAGATCAAAGGAGAATGGGAGACAAATCAACCCGGTTTCATACCATATAGAGATTATGCGAGAAGGATTTCAACTTTCTTTACAAAGGTTGAGTTTCACCATATCCCTCGAGATGAGAACTGAATGACATACGCTCTTGCAACATTGGCATCAATGATTGTAGTGAAGTATTGGAATGAAGTTCCCAATTTATCTGTGATGCGTCTTGATAGGCCAGCTCATGTGTTTGTTGTTGAAGAGATCAAAGACGATAAGCCATGGTATTACGACATCAAATGTTTCCTCCAAAGTCAGATTTACCCGTCTGGGGCATATTTGAAAGATAAGAAGACTTTGATAAGATTAGCCGGTAATTTCTACTTGAATGGTGATATATATACAAGAGAAACTTCAACATGGTTTTGCTCAGGTGCGTGGATAGACACGATGCAGACTTGTTGATGACCGAAGTGCATGAAGGATCCTTTGGTACTCATTCCAATGGACATGCAATGGCGAAGAAGATGTTGCGAGCAGGTTACTATTGGCTGACAATGGAATCTGACTGTTGCAAGTTTGTGAAGAAACGCCACAAGTGTCAAATCTATGCTGATAAGATTCATGTTCCTCCGACACTATTGAATAATATCTCTTTCCCATGGCCCTTCTCCATGTGGGGAATTAATATGATTGGGATGATTGAGCCCAAAGCTTCGAATGGACATCGTTTCATTTTGGTGGCAATTGACTATTTCACAAAATGGGTTGAAGCGGCATCGTACGCAAATGTAACCAAGCAAGTTGTTGTAAGATTTATCAAGAATCAGATTATATGCCATTATGGTGTGCCAAGTAAGATCATTACTGATAATGGATCGAACTTGAATAATAATATGGTGGAAGCTCTTTGCAAAGACTTCAAGATTGCACATCATAATTCTTCTCCCTATAGACCCAAGATGAATGGGGTTGTTGAAGCTACGAACAAGAACATCAAGAAGATTATCCAGAAGATGGTTGTTACGTATAAGGATTGGCATGAGATGCTTCCATTTGCGTTGCATGGGTATCGTACATCCGTCCGCACTTCAACAGGGGCAACCCCTTTCTCTCTCGTGTATGGTATGGAAGCAGTGCTCCCCGTAGAGGTTGAGATTCCTTCGTTGTGTGTGCTCATGGAAGCCAAGTTGACTGAGGCTGAATGGTGTCAAACCAGGTTTGACCAGTTGAATTTGATTGAAGAGAAGAGGTTAACTGCCATGTGTCATGGTCAGTTGTATCAGTAGAGGATGAAGAAAGCTTTTGATAAGAAGGTCAAACCTCGGGTGTTCAGAGAAGGTGACCTTGTGCTCAAGAAGATTTTGTCGTTCAAGCCAGATTCCAGAGGAAAATGGACTCCTAAATATGTAGGCCCATATGTTGTCAAGAGAGCCTTTTCAGGCGGTGCATTGATTCTTACAACTATGGATGGTGAAGAGTTCACTCGTCCGGTGAACGCAGATGCAGTCAAGAAATACTTCGCCTAAAAAAGAAAAGAACAACTCGCTAAGTTGAAAACCCGAAAGGGCGGCTTAGGCAAAAATGAGCGTCTCGGTGGATTGAAAACCTGAAAGGGCGATCCAAGCAAAAATTAGAGACATAAAAACAGAAAATAATTTCCCGATAAGTTGAGTACCCCATCTTGGGGCAACTTATGCAAAAATTAGGGATTATGGCAAGTAACTGCATTCTGCTGATCTTCAATGACTTTTGAAGATTTGTTTGAGCACAAGGGTTGACGTCGGTTCATCTTCAACAGCGGTCAAAAGCATAGTGAATATCAAGATTTGGTAGAAGGATTAAGGATCATTTGTATTCAATGTAACCCTTTTCCATGTAAATTACCATTTTCAACTTTGTAAAATCTATGGAGTCTTGTCATTCACAGACTACCATCCTATTAAATAAAATTGAGCTTTTATCCAATTGTTTCTATTCTTATTTACTTCAGCCAATAGTTTTAAATTTTATTATGATCATTTTGAAATTAAACTTTTAAATCAAAGTCAAAATTTCTTTAAAAAAAAGCAAAAAAAAAACTTTTCTAAAGCAAGTAACAGTAATATCAACAACATTTCAGTGAAACGCAAGTCCATAAGTGTGAAGCATCTGAGGTTCCCCAAGCGGTAACTCTTCGGGTATCTCTAGTCATCAATGTTGATTCATTTCCTCAGTAGAATGATGTTATCCCCAGTTGATGGATTCAGTTCCCCGGTGGAGTGTTTGATACACCAGTCAAATTTCTTTTATGTTCCCTAGTTGAGTTGATTGATTCAAATCCCCAGCGGCGTGTCCTGTTCCCCAACAGAGTTTCGGCCTTCCCAGCGGAGTTCGTATTTCTTTAACAGGTAGATTGTCATCAGAAGATGTTTGATCTCTCCCTAGTAGATCACCTTGGTGTCCCCAGCGATCGTCGTATCTTTGCTCCCAGTCAGAGTTCCCTCCTGGTTTCTGAGCAGCTGTTTGTTTCTTCCCCAGTAGGGTTGTCTCCCATTTTTATGGTGTTGACCTAAAATTCCCTACAGTTGGATGTGTTTTCTCCCCAACAGATCTCCTCTTTCCCCGGCTAGGGTTTGAGCTTTTGGGATGTTGATCTCTCTGTTTTCCAGCAGTTTGTCTCCATGATTTTTGTGGATTGGCCGAGGATTGTACCGGTGGTTCAAATTCGTTGCGACACCTTTGTATCCTTCGCGATCGTTTTGTCAGATAATTACCATATATACATATACATATACATTCATATAATTTCATGATTTTGCATATCTTAGATATTCGATTGGTTTGAGATTTTCATTCTCTGTTATGGCGGTACTTTATCCCCATATCAAATCTGGTGTCTGTCCTCGTTCAATTGCAGAGTGTCAGACCCTAAGCAGAAAAGACTTTAACGTTTCTCTGTTTCCCCACTGAGTTTGTTTCCTCGTGGATGATTGTTATTTCAGTTTCCTCTCCGGCAAATTTTCCGGATGGAATTACTCCCCTTGAGTTATGTCCTCATTGGGTCAAGTCTTGATTGACCGTTTCTTTCTAGCTCTTACCTAGATAGATACTTTGGTCACCTAAGAGTCTATTACCCAGTAACTGGTAATATTCTTCTTAGTCAGCAGTTTGTTACTTTTTGCCCAATACCCGGTAAAAGTACCCCTTTTCTCCCCAGTGGAGTCTCCGGAAGTATATCCTTGATATGTTCATCTTAACCAGGTGACGGATATCTTTCTTTTCCCCGCAGGAGTATATCCTTGATATGTTCACTTGAACCAGTGACAGATATTTCTCTTCTTTGGTGTTCTACCCAGTAAAAAGGTAGTTGTAATCCCTATTTTGTTTCCCCAGAGAGTTAATCCTTGATATGTTCATCTTAATCGATGACGGGTTTTCTTCTCCTTGTTGGTCTTCTACCCAGTAACCGGTAGTTGTAAATCCTATTGTTCCCCTGAGCGGAGTTTATCCTTGATATGTTCACTTTGACCAGTGACAAATTTTCTCTTCTTTGGTATTCTATCCAGTAACTGATAGATGTAATCCCTATTTTCTCCCCTTTCAGAGTCTATCCTTGATATGTTCATCTTAACCGGTGACGGATTTTCTCTTTGATTGGTCTTCTACCCAGTAACCGGTAGTTGTAAATCCTACTTTGTCCCCTCGCAGAGTTTAATCCTTGATATGTTCATCCTAACCAGCGACGGATTCCCTCTCCGACGGTTTTCTATCCAGTTTCGATAGATGTAATTCCCCTTTTGTTGTTCAGTTGGTATATCCTTGATATGTTCATCCTAACTGATGACGGGTATCCACCTTGACATCCCCAGGAAAGTCTATCCTTGATATGTTCATCTTAACCGGTGACGGATTTTCTTCCCTATCGAGTTTATCCTTGATATGTTCATCCTAACCGATGACGGATACTCTCACCTTTGGTTTTCTACCCAGTAACTGGTAGTTATAAATCCTATTTTTTGCAGTTTCCCCAGCAAGGCTATTCTTACCCAGTAACCGGTAATGAATATTTCCTCCTGACGGTCCTCGGCAAGTCATCCTTGATATGTTCATCCTAACCGATGACGGATGTTCTCTCTGTCAGATCTTTATTATCTCCTGACCCAGTAACAGGTAGTAGGTAATAGATTTCTGCTCCTCCCGTGTTGAAGTGTAACACTTCCCCAGTCGAGTTGAGTGCACATTTCCTTAGTGAAATCGCTTTTCTTTACACGAGTCGAATATTTCAGTTTTATCCTGGCTTATTCGTATCCCTTACAGATGCTTTTTTGTTTCCCCGGCTGAGTCTTTCCATTGTATATGGATCCCCTCAAGTCCCCCAGTAGTTTTAAGTCGTAGCCTGGCCTACGCATAACTCCTTTTATCCCCTAGAGTCTCTGTCTCCCCAGTGAGTTTTCCTTACGGAATGCATTGTGCTCCTGCGGACTTTCGATCTCTCTGATTTCTTTTCCTATGTGGCAATATTTCCACACAGAGCGTTTACTTTTACATTCATATCATATACATCATGAGGTCTCTTAGGGACCAAAATTCGTTTCTCTATGTGTTGTTATTTAAGCCCATTCTACTGAGTCGACATGAAGATTTTAACCTTCGCCTCCTCAGTTAGAATGTCCTTAAATAGGGGCAGCTGTAAGACCCCAATTTTGACCCTAAGATCCCTCATGCATTTCATCATAAGCATTAGCATTGGGATCATACCTTGGTATCCTCCTTACCCCTCCTTCATGGGGTTTGCTTTGGGAGAGATCACCAAGCACTTTGTGATTATATCATACTTGTATATTATCATTTCACTAATCAAAACACCAAAAATATGTCTTTGTATCTATCTAACTCTTTTTGTAGGTAGGAACATGATCTCCTTGATTCATTGATCACATCTAGGGTTTGAGACCCTCAGGAACAAAGAGCACCATCAAGAATTAACTCAAGAATGGTTATGAGGATCATGTATGAGTCCCAATTGCTTCTACATGTCATATTGATCAAGTTTTCTTCAAGAGTTTGAGGGTGGTTTGCCTTGGAAACCCTAGTTTGACTGGGTATCTTAAGTAACTTCTCCAACAAGCTATCTCACCAATTGATCAAATTTCTCAAAGGACACTTCAAAATTCATCATCTTATGCATATATGATCTACCATGAGCCAAGAAAGTCAAGATAATTGGAAATTAGCAAGTTGGTTGATGGTGGTTGGCCAGATGAATTCATCAGATCAAAACTGGGTCTCCCTAGACCCTATCTCCTACAATTTTCACCATATGAAAATGATTCCAAGAGAAAACTTACTCTAAGTGACATTGTAAACAACTTTCATGTTGAGATCTAGATCTAGTTTTTCTTGGAAAATCATTTTCTATGTTGAAACATTATAGGTTATTTTGTCTAAACCCTAATTTGAAAGTCAACTTCCCAAGGCCATAACATACTCAATTTTTATGAGATGAAAGATTTCCAAGTTTCACAACCAAATTCAATGTGTCTAGTTCAACTTTTATGTTTGGAGTGGGAGCTAATTCAACTTCTTTGCACATGTGATATGAGGCTACATTATAGGTCACTTTTGACCTATACCATTGATCAAGTGATTTTGCCAAACTTCAAAAATGCATAACTCTATCATTTCAAATACAAATGACATAAAATTGGTGACTATTTTTAAGGTATTTGATAGGGATACAACTTTGATGATGACACTTTTCTCATTTGAAGCTCATATAAAAAGTTTAGCAAGGGGGAATATTGAGACATAAGGCTTGACACTTAGAAAATTTTCAATATGTCAAAATTTTCCAAACTTCCACCTCAAATATCTCCAAGTTCCAAGCTCCAAATGAAAAAGTGTTCAACATCAAACTTGTTCCTATTGATCTCACCTTTCCAAAGAGCTAAAATTCATGCATTTTAGATGAGAATTGCATAGGCTGCGCATGGCTTAAACAGGCTGGTATCATGTGTCATGGATCAAACTTCAAACAAAAATGCTTAATTGCCTTGCAATCCAATCCACCTCCAATGCATCTGAACTTCATTATGGACTTGTGAACAATCATTTGATGGGCCTATGCACGCCCATGCAGCTGCTTACATCACTTTGCCAAAATTGGAAACTTGAAAGGAGTGTGCATTTATCACTTGAATTCTCTATAAATTGAAGCTCAATTGCTCAGAATCAACATACACACTGCACAAGCTTTGATTCCCCCACAGAAAACCCTTCACATTGAGAGGATAAACCTGAAAAATTCTGTTGAATTTGAGCTTGAATCTCCACTATTTTGGAATTCAATTCTCCATGAGTCCTTTGATTCTAAGCCATTCCATTCCTCTTCTGCAAGCAATTGGAGTGAAGCAAAGCACGATTCAGATCAAGATCTAGCAAGCTCAGACCTCCATTGAAGGTATTTTGTAGAAAATTTGATATCTTCGATTCTCCTTGTTTCTTGCTCAATTCTCTTGATTATTGTGTTGGCTGAAGTCTACCAATGTAGGCAAGGTGTTTGAGTTGTTTTGAGGATGAATCGAAGCAACTCAGATCATGAACCTCATTTTTCAATTCCACATATCTTCCAATATAGTTGGAATTGGAAGAAATGAAGGTGATATTCGTGCTCAGTGATGTTTTCTCTTTAAAATCATGTCCCTGTTTGAAATTTTGGTGATGGTTGATGATGACCAGTCCAGAGAAGCTCGCTGGAGAAGACAACCGGAGCTCTGGCTCCGGTGATGAGTTGTCTCAAGTCTAGATCGTGTGATCCTTGCTCCACGTTATAATCTCAGCCATTCCTTTTGATTAACAAGTTTGCCATGCAGTTGACTCGTGCATTGGTGGAACGCGCGTTGTGGATCATCAGATCTGCCACCTCAATTAATGAGGGAGATCTGATGGTCCACGTATTTTTGTAATTTCTGATTTTCCTTTTTATTTCATTTTCTTCAATAATTCATATTAAATTCAATATTGATCCAACAAATATGGAACTTTCACAAAAAAATTCAAATATTTTTCTCTTTCATATTATGAATTAAAATTATTTTTTGGATCATTATTAATATTTTTCATGAATTAATTGATTTTTCACTTATTTTTAATTGTTTAAAAATATTTTTAAGTGTCCAAAAATTATGAAATTTTTTATCCAAGGTCCTTTGACCTTGTTTGACCTATGATAAATCACATGGCCATTTATTTGGTGTTTTGATGTGATTTTAGGATTTGGACAAAACATATTTGAATTGAATGCATTATTTTAATATTTTTAATTGAATAAATGCCACTTTAATTGTGTTGACCATTTGGATTGACTTATTTGAGTTTCTCATTTGTTGTTGGGCCTTGGTCAAGGTTGATTTGACTTTGTCAAGTTAATATTATTGGATTTAGGGGATTGATGGAATGTACATTCCATCTCCCAAAATGAATGAATAATATTAATTTGGTAAAAGTCCTCCTTTGACCATTTTGTGATCTCATTCATCCCTTTCCCTCTTCATCTAATTCCCCTTCTTCATCCATTCATTTTCAATTGGCCAATGACATCTCAAAGTCCAAATGCTAGTTGATTGAAAGACTAACATGAGTATGGATGAGATTAGGCCACACCTTTGCATATTTTTTGTGTGTGGTATGTTTAATGAGCATAGTTCTTAATACTATGTCTCCAATATGCATTAACACCAAAAGCTTATTGCCCGGCCTCAAATAGTTGTGACTTCTACATAAGTCCAATTACGATTGCTTAACATAGCGTTAAATTTGTGACATAAAAGGCATAAGCATTCTAGTTAGTGAGATTGTAAGTCTCCCCCCTTCCATGGTATTGTGTGGAAACTTGGCCTTCTTTCCTTCCTTTGGAAGATGTTTTGGTTCAAGGATCCATGTTTGTGGTAAGTGAGTTGAGTGTTCTCCAAAGAATGTCTTGACATCAAAAAGCAAAACAAGACTAACTATTAACTTACTAACCATTAACTTTTACTTTCAAGCTTTTACTTTGAATGCAATTTATTTTTATTGCTCTATTATCATTTGTCATTGTACATATCATTCTAATTGTTTATGTTTATGTAATTTTTACTTTGTCCACTTGGACCATATTGTGTGATATACCTTGTTGCTTTGTTTGTTTGATTGGTCTTTGACCATTAACACACATAATAATAACAAAAACCCTAAAAGACAATTTGAGTGGACTGTTGTTTTGATCTTCCCAATTGGACTTAGAATTTAGGCAACATTCATTTTCTAATGGACTTGGCCAATGCCAATTTGTTGAGAGACCAAGAACTTGCAAGTTTGAATTCATCTGATACATCATTCAAGATCTCTCCAGATTCATCTGCAACATTGGTCATTGTTAAGCTGTTATGTTGGACCTGTGACTTGTGGAATTCATCTGCTACATAGGCTATTCTAAAGAAGATCATTGAAGTGGATAGGCTTGGATGATGCCATCTTTATTTGATGCCTTTGCTCTTCAAGATTGATAATTGTGCATTTGTATGTTGCTTGATTCTAAAGAGTCCAAGGGAATTCTGGGTTTCTATTGACATACTTGTCTATTGGATTGCTCCCATTTGGTCAGATCTTTTCAACTTTAAACTTTTAAATTTCTTGTATCTATGATAGTCTCTTCATCTTCTCCCCATTTCTTTAATTTCAAAATCCCTCCCTCCATTTTCAAAATATTCTTTGTGTGAACTATTTTTGTTCTAAACTTAGACCATTTTTGCAAAAAAGATAGAAACTTTGGCCTTATGCCATTGCATTTTCAAACTTTATTTCTTAAATCAAACTTGTAAATGAGCCTAACTATACTCGACTTAATCTTTCAAAAAAACCAAAATGAACTAACTCATTCAAACCATTTTAGGCCTTTGTGCCTTTCAAGCTTAATTTTTGTTAAAACCAACCAACTCACTTTGAAATTTATAGCACGAACTACGAGGTTTTGATCCCTCATTTATATGTTGGTACGTAGGCACAAGACCGAAGGTCTTGTCAAACACAAAAATATAGTTAATCAATTCTTTTCTCATCCCCCATTCTATTTGTTTGTAAACATCATTTTGTACAAAATACATATGCACACAAAAAGGGCTCCCTAGGAGTACCTAGGACACTTTGGGTGCTAACACCTTCCCTCTGTGTAACCAACCCCCTTACCTGTGATCTCTGATTTTTATTAGTTTTTATTTGAAAACTTCTTACTATTTGGATTTTGTTCGCATTTTTCCCCTTTCCCTTGAAAACAATAAAATCGCGGTGACGACTCTTGTTATTTGATCTCTAGCTTGTCAATAGCTTGATGATCATGAATTTCCCGCTACACGTCCCAATCCACCCAACCCCAGCGACCTAACTACGATGACATTAACACCGAACTCCATTACGGAAGCGCCGTTGACCAGAGCCCCTCTGGATATTGGGAACAAATGATGACATATCTCTCAAATACTGTTGGAACTTCTGCCGGACCTTCCAACCAGCCATCGCTCGATCAGGTCAGCACACAAAGACCTCAAATCCCTCAAGAAAATCGTGGGAGACCTCGGAGACAAACTAACACACATGGATGTGGAAAAGGGGGACGTTATAATCGGGTCGATCATTAGTTTATTGTCAGTCCAATGTAACAAGATATTACAACATCAATAAATATTTTTTCTATTATTCTTTTTTATTTATTAAATAAACAAAATTAAAAATAAAAATAAATTAAAAAAATAATACAAGACGAGTGTATGCGGCAGATGAATTAGCTCATACAACATGAAGCACTAAGGCGCCAGGAGCATTGACGCCTTCTCATGAGGGCCAATGCATGCACCACTAGCATTGGCGTCTCCTCATGAGGAGTCCAATGCTTGCGCCAATGCTATTGGCGTCTCCTCTTCATGCTTAGGGGGTGCGCCAGTTCATCTGGCGCATCCTCTTCTAAAAGTGATTATTTTGGTATTTTTTTTAAATTATTGATTATTTTCGAATTTTTTTTAAAAAATAATTATTTAAAAAAAAATATTCAAATTGTGCATTGTATTTTCAAAATGTTAAAATTGTTTTTCTTAATATAATCGATAGATTTTTGAATATTTACTCTGCAATCAATGTATAAAGTTTTTATTTTATTTATAGACAATGTCATATGACACACACAAAAAAGTTTACATACAATTGTGTGAGTCAATAGTATATTGACGTTCAATTTAACAAAATTGATTTTTTTATTTGATCAGTTTAACATATTTTTTATTTTTAATAAATACTCTTATGAGACATGTGAATACTCAATATTCTAGTGGATAATTCTTTCGACTGAAACTAGAACATTAATTTGTTTCAATATTATGAAAGCATATCCCTTAGTAAATCAACATCAGTTGGTAACATATGATTTCTAATAATTAAGAACAAAAGTAGTAATGTAGTTGAAAGGGAATAGATCAACAAAAATGAAAGAGAAAGATGACATTTCAAATTTTCATAGCACCTTGCATAATGAGGTTACAATATCCACATCAATAATACTTCTAGCATCTTTTGGATGTGCATATGCACCATATTTTATCGTACTCATAGACAACCCAATTTTAATAGGAGTTAAAGTTAGTAGCCTTCTAAATAAGTTAGTGTATTAAATGTACTCTTATTTAATAAAAAATTATTAATTGTAATTTTAAAAAATATATATAATCTCATAATGACAACTATATATTCCATTAAATCAAATTAAAAATTTTAAATTAACAATTTGATATATTGATATAAAACTTTTTAAAAAAGTCAGAGCGTCACAAAGAAAAAACAAAAAAATCATAAAATTAGTTCCTCTATATATCACGATCGCATATACTATGTGAACAATCAACCGAACATTGCTTCGCAAAAAAACAAAAGCACACCAGAAATCAAAGGGGGTGGTAAATGGTAATATTGATTAAAATTAAATTAAACTAAACAAATGAATCCCATCACTAATTTAGAAAGTATAATGCCGTCTTAGAACATTAAATAAATTCCACACCGGTCTTTTTCAAGAATTTATCGTTTTTCTCTTTTTACAGGATTTATTAAATTTTAATTATGTCATAAATTTTAAACTTAAATACTCGTTGATATATTAAATACACAAACTTATATTATTAAAGGAAAAAATATTAAAGATTATAAATTTAAAATGTATATTATTTTTCTTTTAAAATTTAGTCAATAGTATCCCATTAAAAGTTAATAAATTTAATATTTCTAGTAAAACTTACTTAATTTTTTTAATAAACCACTAACATATTAAATAAAAATAAAAATATTATAAAATACTGAAAATGCAAAATCTGACTCAATAAAAACCTAACTAAATTGTTTAGGGCAATATTTAAAATTAGTTAAAATGATACATTTAAAAATACTTAAAAATTAGTTTAAAAAATCCTTAACATAAAATCGATTATTTGTAATTGTGAGTTGAATAGTATATGAACTGAAATACCAACGAGAAAACGGCATTCGATTAAGCAGTTCTGAAAATTCTTTCTCAACTCGTTTTCAGTTTTAGTCTTCTTCTTCCCTCATCAACACGCTTCACCAAAATCCAATTTCAATTTCAATATTTATATGTAAACAACACCACCAACATTCCTCTCAAATTCCGCACTCCCTCACCATGGCGGGTGCACACTCTTCTCATCATCACAGACCGCCCACCACCGCCACCTCTTCCTCCCGTCTCCTCCTTCTCCTCACCGTCCTCCCCCTCACCCTCGCCGCATTCGCTTTCATCCTCCAATGGCGCGGCGGAGTCACCGATCCTGTCACCCGCTGGTCACCCGATCAACACCTCTTCCCCGGTATGTCAATCTCTAGCCACCAACAACAATCGAAAACTCGTTCACGTTCCGATTGTTCCAATCTTTTCCCCGGTTCTCATTCCCCTTCTTTCCCTTACTTCCGTGATTGGAAACTCGATTACTCCTCCGATCTTTCCCCTAAGGTATTGTCGTTTTCTTCCTCTCGCTCTCCGTTTCGTCAATTACGAATTCTTTACCCTTGGATCTATCGTCCATTTCTTTATTGTTAAACCCTATGTCGTTTTGGTATTTTAAATTTTTGAATCCATGAATTGTGGAATTGTGATTTTTTTTTTCTGTCTCGTTGTGAATTTGAAATTGTTTCGTGATGTGGTAGATATGTATTACAACGAGTACTTCCGCTGATTTGGAGCAAACATTGCCATGGATCTTTTATCATAAAGTTATGGGAGTTTCTACTTTTTTCCTTTTCGTTGAAGGGAAAGCTGCATCGCCTAATGTATCTAGAGTTTTAGAAAGCATTCCGGTGAGTTTGATTTGAATTGGTTTATTTAACACTGTTGTAATAGTTTTGATTAGTTATTACTTATTAGTATTAACCACGTTTTGATTCTTGATTAAAATGCCTTTTTTTTTTGGTTTAGGGGGTCAAAGTTATATATAGAACAAGAGAATTAGAGGAGCAACAAGCTAAAAGGTATGCTTTTTTCTTTTGGTTTTTTCTTCAATTTAAAAGTTTTTTTCCCTATGTTGAGTATGTGACTTTGTTTACATCGTTAGCCGTGCCATTAGTCATTATCATAATGATTGAAATGAATGTAGAGTTTGGATTTTAACTATTTTCTTCTGTAATTTTAATAAACAATGCTGAGTGGTTTAAGTAAGTACTTTATTGCTAGTATGTTTTTGTTGATTTAAAGTTCGACAATCTGGATCTGGTTTGGTTTAACTATTCAGGTTGTCTTGTTTTTTAATAGTACAGATCATTCATCGAGTTATTTGTTCAAATAGACCAATAACCATGTTAGTGTGACATATGGATGACAGTGATTTTTACATCTTTTACACAGATGATTCTGCCATTACGTAAATGTAAATGCATTGATCACTCAATACCTATTTGAACATGATCAGATTCATATAAATATCTGATCAAAAGTTGGACTCATAAGATGTTCCTATCATAGCTCATGTGATTAAGGTTTTTGTACCTGTAAAGTTTTCATTCCTTTTTAGCCTTTTCTTTTTTGTTATGAAAAACAAGCTATGAATAGTTGAGACTTGAACCATTGTGTAATTGCTAAAACTAGATTTGTCAATTGACTCTGACATTAGCTCAAAGTTGGTTGCTCAAACGTCTATTTTTTCAATTCCTGTTAATTTACATTTATCATCATACCCATTCATCAGTTTTCTTTTTTGTTCCTAAATATTATCCACTAGTCTTTCTATTCCCACCTTCAGTAATTTACATATTAAAAGAAAAATCTTATGGAAAGTGACCCTTGTGCCTTCTAGCACTGGTAAATTTTCTGCTTTGTAGCTGATAGTCAGGGGTTCTATTGCGCAAAAAGTTTCACAATGGTGAGAGCCAAATATTTTGTATTACTCTCTTTTGTATGAAATGATAAATAACAAATAATAAATTGAGGTATAACCTGCGCATGTTAAATTGTATACCAAACACCTCACCACGTTAGTTTGAAGTATAAAATTCATTCTCCGAGTTTTGTTTTACTGCTTAAGATATTGGACTTGGCAGATTTCTATAATTTAAATATTCATTCATACTAAAAGGAGAGGGTTGTGTTAGGCACTCGACAACCAACATAAAACTTTGGCAAATCTCTATGACATGGATCAACTAGGAGAAAAGCATGGCCCGGGATAGATTCATTCATACTAAGATACATGATTTTAAAATTATGTGTTAAATTTTGTTACCTCCACATAACGGCGCAAAGCATTTTGATAGGTTGATTAATACCTTATTTACACTTTGTATTTTGTTATGTATTAGCCGTATATGGAATGAAACTTGGTTGGCAAGCTTCTTCTACAAACCGTGTAACTATGAGTTGTTTGTGAAGCAATCTTTGAACATGGAAATGGCAATTGTCATGGCAAGGGTATGAATTTTGATTTCTTTTATTGGATTATTATTACAATATACTAGCATATGTCTTTTTAAAGTAACTTATTTTACCAAGATCTTAATGTTTGTCTTTACAATATTTTTTTACTCAGGATTATGGCATGGATTGGATCATCCATCTGGATACTGATGAACTGATACATCCAGCAGGAACTCAGGAATACTCAATGAGACAGTTGCTATCTGGTGTGCCTGGGGATGTTGACATGGTTGTTTTTCCAAATTATGTGAGTTCAGGAGTTTTGTTTAGATCCAGAAGTCACTATCATTCAATATAGTTAGTTGATCTACTGTGATCTTTAACCTCTTTGATATTCGTTGATAGTTATAACTTGATGTTGGAATGTTGTTTGCTTCAGGAAAGCAGTGTTGAGCAAGACAATATCAAGGAGCCTTTCAGTGAGGTATTTGCATAAATAGCTTTTCTTAATTTTTAAACAACTAATTTAACTAAGATTGTTTGAAGATGATTATTAATTTAATTTCTGTTTGTGATTTCTTTTCTTTCCTTTGTTTTTCCATATATTTTGTATGGAAAAATAAAATATGTACCGAAAATTGAAGATGAATTACTGAATTTGTTAAAAGGCTGACTCATTGAGAAATGATATAATCAAAATTTGTGCACAAATTTTATATTGACATATGAAAGTATATATATCTGCAGAAGCATTGACACTCAAGAGTTCTGTGTGTGTTTTCCAATTAACCTTTTAAGCAATATATACAGTGCAGGAACAAAGTATTTTTGGCTGACTTTATGCATTGTTTAGTATTTATTTCTGCTTCATTACAAGAGCCTTTTTAATAATGTCTATGGAAGAGAGTTGAAGTGGAAGTTAGCTTGTTAGAATTATGTGATTCAGCCATTCAGGAACAAACAAGTCATTGGATAGTTCAAAAAGGAAAAAAAGTTATTGGAATGTGCTAATAAAAAGTCTATACACATAAACTAATCCACTTCACACACATTTTCATATGAATTGCTGGCATTTGTTTGGATACAGCTATATTGTGTCTATTTTGGCAAAAGCCAATGGTGCGAATCCAATTCTTTGCGTGTTTCATTGTTGTTTTTGTTGTTCCAACTTTTTTGCTTTTGGAAATTAAGTTTATTCAGCAACATATTTAACTTGCAATGTTGTCATAGGTATCAATGTTCAAGAAGAACTATGATCACCTTCCAAAGGATGTGTATTTTGGAAATTACAAAGAAGCAACTCGTGGCAATCCAAACTATTTTCTAACTTATGGAAATGGGAAAGCAGCTGCCAGGGTTCAGGATCATCTCCGTCCTAATGGTGCACATAGATGGCACAACTATATGAAGACACCTAAGTAAGTTGGTTCTGCACATTGTTAATTAATGAGCACGCATTTGACAATTATGTATGTATCTATGTATATTTACAACAACGTTAGTTCATAATTAAAGGGTGATATTATTGAATCGGCATGTATTTTGGAGTTTATGACTAGGCCTAGTATACCCTGGCTAACCATAAAAAAATTATGAGAATGTTGGTTTCATATCATGCAAGTGTTTTTGTTTTTGTTTTTAGTTTTTTGCGAACTGTTGATCTTATATTAAAAGGTTTTTCGAATTTGACGGAAATTTATACTGTCTTCAGTCAGCTGTCTTTATTTTTAGGTGTGGACATTTTTCTGTCGTAGTAGTAACTAATTAATGTTAGTTTAATTCCATACCATTTTAAGTAAGATGTTTAAATCCATAATATAATATTAATAGTGAAGAATGCATTTTTTTTCTGTACATATTTTACACTAATTTGTACCAAATCCTTTAACAGTGAGATCAAGTTGGAAGAAGCTGCTGTTCTGCATTACACTTACACCAAATTTTCTGATTTGACTTCAAGACGTGATCGGTGTGGCTGCAAGCCTACAAAAGATGATGTAAAAAGATGTTTCATGTTAGACTTTGACAGAGCTGTAAGTTATAGTTTCCCATTACATGCTCTCCTATTTTCTAGTTTTAGTTAACATAATTACTACTTCTTGAAGTGTATTGAGTACATTATTATCTGCAATTACATTCTTCTTTTTCAAATACTTTTATATCCATCATCATTTTTTGCATCTTGATGTTTGTTTAAGCCCCTGCACTCAGGCTATGTTTTGTTTTGTTATTTTCTGTGCATGGTTGGTTATATGACATTACCTCAGAATATTTTTCATTTCTTAACATTGTAATTTAGAATTAGTTGTTCCTGGTTTACTATTTCATTAAACAGCATTGCATCTTTTTCCCTTGATGTCTAACCTAAAATAAATGGTGTTTATTCATTGAGTTTTTGTTCTTTACTTTCTAGCATATTCGGCTGTGAAGTTGCGCAAGTGTACATTTTTTGATTGTTTGTTCGGTGGGGTGGGGGACAAGGAAGTTTTAAATTGCACCCAGGTATATATTTATAATCTGACTACTCTGTTCTGTGTCTGATGTAGGCGTTCATAATTGCTTCAACTGCTACGGAGGAAGAAATGCTTCAATGGTAAGTTTAGGAATATGAAAATAATTACTTCAAATTTTTTACTTAAACTAATGCTATATTGTTTGCCTGGGAGGGGTTTGAAATAAGCAGTTAAGCTTTTTGTTTCATATATGTCAGTAATTGACATTTTCACTTGTCCATATAGTTATTCATAGTCTTATACTGTATGGAATTATTTAAATATTCTCTTATTTGTAATTTAAATCATGAACTATGTGGGAATGAATAGTAAACCTATGTCGAGGAGCTAAGGTTGTGTGAAGTGAGAATTTGGTGGATTTGGCTCCTGAAGACTAGAAATGAACATCTCAAACATATTAAATTTTGTGGCTCGTAGTCTATCCTAAAATCACGTGATAGTTTTTAACATAATAGCAGCCTCAACTTGTATATCAATTTGTCTTCAAGTTACATTTTTTTTCTATTTAGGTACCGTGAACACATTGTGTGGACAGACAAAGCACTAAAGATGAAACTTATTAGAAAAGGCATCTTATCTCGCATTTATGCTCCCATGGTAAAATTCATTTCCTCAAATTTTCTTTCTGGTTTCTACTCAAGCGATTTATACTGTTACTTTACAGTTCTTAGAGAACGTCCAAACTTTTCTTCCAAAACATTGCTTTTGCAGGTCATTATGCAAAGTTTGAGAGAATCTGGTGTTTTTAGCTCGGTGATTGCGAAAGCTGCTCAGACAACAATATCAAAAGACAAATTTTTAAAGTCTGTTGAGAGTAGCAATTCAACTAGGAATGACAGATCAGAAATGATATCTTCTAGAAAAATTGACGCTGGTGGAGTATCCCAAACAATTGCAAGAAGAATCTTGGAGGTTATAGATGATTCAATTCCCTCTGCAATTCCACCATTATCTCCACCCAGCTATGATGATGCTGACTTCCATACGTCCTAGATTTCGACTGACTCCTTGCCATGGCCATAAATTCTGGAGATTTTTTTAAAAGAGGCAACGATAGAAGCACGGCTGTCATGATGGGCATATCAGTTTTAGGATTCATGGGTTTTTTCCCGATCATTACCCAAGCGCTTATGTAAATTTCAGGTATAGAGTGTAGGCTTAGTGTAGGTATCATACAGGGCAGACTTTTCTATCTGCTCATTATTCTTTTCCTATTTCTTCTGGGCAGATTGGCTGCTATTGTAATGGAAACCAGAGGCCTATTCTATTTTTTGTTCATACACATTGAGAGAGGCATGCTATACATTATACATACAGGTTGAGATTATCTCCCCCAGTTGGAAAAAGGAGAAATGATCCATACAATGAAAATGATATCTTGCCAATTTTTGTAGGCATTGGAATTGCTTCAATACTTTAGTACCCTGCATACAAAGGAAAGTGGAAGAGTTTTAAGAATAGTGAGAGTAGTGTGGTCAATGAAAAGATGGTTGGTTACATGTCTGGATTTTAATGTACTAAAATAATAGTGAGAGAGTCTCGTTTAAATTCCAGCCAATAAAACAGTGTTGTAAGCACTCCAAAAACTTTCTCATCCAACTAAAATCAACAAATTTAGTTTTATTTGGTAAAAAAATTCCCCTAATGTGGTCCTTTCAATATTTGAAATGATCACACCAGTTGGTCAACACATTACTGCATAATAACAGGAACATTTTGGTGAGGTAATGCCCAAGCCTAGGGCAGTCAGAGGTTTTAGAAGGAGATTGAGCTTTTCGGCCGTTGATTTTTTCAATTGAAATTCGGCCGCCAGAGGTGTGAGAACTGAGTGATTTGCACAAGAACAAAGATGAACAGCGGAAATGCTACCTTGAATACAAAGCTTCTAGTATTCGACAAAAATGATTGACAATGATCGATTCAGATGCATGTGTTATTTGGAGTTCAAGATGTTCTTGATCTCGTTAATAACAGTTACACGTCGGTTGTAGAAAATACAACAGAAGCGCAAAGAAATGCACAACGTGAAACGAGAAAGAAGGGTCAAAAGGCGTTGTTCAATATCCATCAGTGTGTGGATATGAAGGTGTTTGAGAATATTGTTGATTCGACGATGGCGAAGGTGGCGTGGGATTCACTGGTGCAGTGCTATGGTGGTGACTCATCAGTGAAGAAAGTAAAGTTGCAGTTCTTACGCAAGCAATATTAGAATCTCATCATGAAGAACAATGAGAAGGTGTCTGATTACATCTCTAGAATGATTGTGGTCACAAATGAGATGAAGTCTTGTGGAGAAACACTCTCTAAATAAGTAATCATTGAAAAGATACTAAGATCACTTACTCCTCAGTTTGATTACATAATTATAACTATATAACACTCTAAAGACACCAACACCCTAAGAATTGAAGAGTTTCAGAGTAGTTTAGAGACACAAGAGTTGCGTCTGACTAAAAGAAACTATGAAAGGGAGACAAAATAGACTATAAAAGCTTAGACTTTGAAAACTTCTTTTGTCAAGAAAAATCAGAAGCAAACATGGCTAGAGAACAAGAAAAAGTATGGTAGTGGCGGTGCTCAGAAGTCAGAACTCTTCAATCCAGATGAAAAGAAACGAATGTTCAGAAGGGAAATGAGAAGTATGATAAGAGAAAGGTTCAATGTTAGCTGATTGCTAGTCAAACAAGGTAAGCAAGGGTGAAAAAGTCAACATAGTCAGATGAGATATCTGATGATGAACCTGTGTTATTTATGAAATCAAGTTTTTAGCATCGTTATCGGGGACAAATTGCATTTAATATTGAATTTTTGTTTGATCATCGTGTATACTAGAGCTTTTTTTTTTGTTGCATTTTTTATTGTGTTTGTTGTGGTTCTCGCTACTCTTGTATGTGTAGGACTCGTTCTATTGATAGCTTAGTTAACCCCCTTGACAAAATCAAGTGTTTCTTACTCTAGAGACGCCGACATATTAGATTAGAAGTTATGGCCGACCCGATTGATACTAAGACACTTAAGGATTATGTTATTCCCACTTAAGAGGAACCACATTGTAGTATTGTACACCCGTTGACCGCGGCTAATAATTCTGAACTAAAACCTTCTTTGATCGGTATGGTGCAACAAAACCAATTTGTCGGTTTACCTTTGGAAAATTCTAATCTTCATCTTTTTATTTTTGTTGACAATTGTGGTACCGTTAAGGCAAATGGTGTTGATCAAAATGTCATATGCCTTCGTCTATTTCCCTTTTCTTTAAGAGACCGTGTGCAAGCTTGACTCCAACCCTTGCCCTCCAATTCTATTAGGGTGTGTTTGTTTCAAGATTGTAAAAAATATCCGCGGGAATATTTCCATAAGAATGCAACATTCCCATGTTTGATTCAATTTTTTTAAAAATTATTCCAAAACATATTTTATTCCCAAGAATTTTATTTACACATGGTTCTTCTATTTTTCTTCTAAGATTTAAAGGGTGGGAATCCAACATTTCTATGGGAATAAAATTCAACTAACTACAACTCTCCACTACTATTCACATTTATAAAACAGAGAGAATACAATTTATCCAATTACATAAAGTTGAAATCAAACCTCTTGAGGATATTGGGAAGAAAGCTCCAACTAAGAGTATCAAATGTCTTGACGATATCAACCTTCAATACAACTCCACCCCCATGAGATTTTTTGTGCAGTTGATTGATAGCCTTAGAAGTCATGCATATACAATCCCTGATACATCTACCTTTAATGAATCCACACTGCTCACAAGAGATAAGGAAGGACATCAGGATAGCCGGTCTATCAACCAAAAGCTTGCAAATGATCTTGAACTTAAAGTTTGCAAAAGCAATATGCCTAAAGTAATTCATCATGTCTGCCTCCTTGCTTTTAGGAATGAAAATTATGCCGTTGACATTGTAATTTGGCATTATCCAACCAATTTTAAAGAATTGGATGATGACATTACACACATCTTTCTCTATGATTTCTCAATATATTTGATAGAAAATACCAACAAAACCATCAGGATCAGATGCACTATTTTTGTTTAGATTAAAGACTGCTTGCTTGATTTCCTCAACACTATAATAGAGTCACTCTGACAATAAAATTAATTATAATACACTAACTATAATTTTATTTTTTATTTTTTTAAAGACGAGTCACTAAAAAAATCTTTGAAACATACATAAATGTATACAATACAAAATTTATCATTAAATTATTATCTAAAATTATTATTATTTTAAATATTATAAATAAAAAATATTGTGAAAATATTAGGGATATCAATGGAACCTATAGGGACGGGCACTAGTCTCCGGTCCGTTCCGTTTATTAAATATGATACTCGTACCATCTCCATATCCGTGCAGATATTCTATAGACGAGTATCAATAGATTTTGAGATACCCATAGTATTTATAGATATCCATAAATGTCATTATTTAAATATTTAAAAAATATATATATAATTAACTAATTTTTTTATCCCTTTTAAAGATAATTTTTTTTTCAAATTTAACGCATAATAATTATAACAAAAATAAATTACATTCATTTTATTTCTTAATTTACCAAATAATCATACTAGATTCAATAAAATAATAATAATAATAATAATAATTTCATATTTAACATAATAATAATAATAATAATTTTAGATTAAACAAATTAATATTTAAGTAATTTTGCTAATTATTAACGGATACGGATGTCCGTGGGTACATGTACCATCAAATTTGTATTTGAGCCCGTAAGAAAACGGCTAACGAAACATCCGCTTATTTTGCTCGTGGATATTCATTAGGGTGTGTTTGTTTTAAGGTTGTAAAAAATGTACTTGGGAATATCGCCATGGGAATGTAACATTCTCATGTTTGGTTCAATTTTTAAAAAATTATTCTAAGGTATATTTTATTCCCAAGAATTTTATTTACACATGATTCTTCTATTTTTATTTTAAGGTTTAAAGGATGGAAATCCAACATTCCTATGGAAATAAAGTTCAACTAACTACAACTCCTCACTACTAATCACATGTATTTTTTATTTTTATTTTTTTTATAGTTTTTAAATTAAATAAATATTATAAACATTCTTAGGAAATTTAGTTTTTGCCAAACAATTGGATAGGGATATTATTCCAAGTAATAATCATGATGAGAATAGGACATAAGGAATGTTACTTCTTAACTTGAAAGAAACACATTCTCACTGCTAGAAGCATTCTGATGATTGTTTTAATTTTCTGAAGTTAGTAATTAATGCTTTTGAACCACTTTCTTGCTAAGCAAACTGAGACCCGTCTAAGTGAGAATTGTCTTGTTTTTCTGCACTGGATGCACTAAGCGAGCACCGACACGTGCCATGGTGCGCTTAACAAACTTCATTTCATATTGTTTTTGCATCTTGCTTCCATAATTGTGATTTTTTTTATAAAACTTAAAAGACTAACTCGAAAAACTATAAAATGAGGTTGGTTGCCTTCCAACAAACGCTTGTTTAACATCATTAGCTCGATGTCTTTCTTAAGGTTCCTTAATATACATTCTTTTCTTCTTCCTATTTTATCTTATGAATTCGAGATAGGAAGACAACTACTTTGAGGCTTCATAGAATGGTGTGCTCACCAATATTATTTTAAGAGTGTCTGAAAACCTTGAATATGACTTTTTCTTGGTTGGAGTTTGTGTGTCAAGAAGATTCTATGATTTTTAAATTTTTCTTCTTTTGTTTTATGAACTTTTGTTTTTTTCCTTTTCAATCGAATCTTTCTCTAACTCTTTTTCTTCAACTTTTTTTCCACTTTCTTCCTTTTTTGATTCAATAATATCTTCTTCCTTCTTTTCACCATTACCATTTTTACTCACTTTATTATGTTCATTTGAGTTAGTATGAGTGTTGGCATTGGTTTATTGATCAGGTATCTGCTTGACCAGTTGATCAACCTGCGTCTTGAGGTTTTTGCTTGTAGTGTTTGTGTTGCTACTTAGTTGACCAATTTATGCCTCGAGTTTTTTGATTGCAACATCTACTTTTTTCTGGCTTTCCATAGTAAATTTTTTGAACTAGTTTAGTAACCTTTCTAACGCTGATGTATTGCCTTGCTGAAGAGGATTTTGGTGTTTTGCTATAGATAAATGTATGGATTGATTTAATGTATCCTCCAGTCTAGATGTCCTATATTTTAAGGAAAATTCTGGTATATTGTTGTTTGTTGATTGTTTATATATATCAAGAGAAATGAAGTATGGGAACTGGTTCCAAGACCTGAAGGAATAAATGTCATTGGAACAAAGTGGGTTTACAAGAATAAATCTGATGAACAAGGGGTGGTTACTAAAAATAAAGCAAGATTAGTAGCACAAGGATACACTCAAGTTGAAGGAGTTGACTTTGATGAAACATTTGCCCCTGTAGCTCGCCTTGAGTCCATTAGACTATTGCTTGGAGTGGCATGTATTCTGAAGTTTAAACTGTTCCAAATGGATGTAAAAAGTGCCTTCTTGAATGGTTACTTAAATGAGGAAGTGTATGTTGAACAACCTAAAGGGTTTACAGATCCAAATCTTCCAAAGCATGTGTACAAGTTGAGGAAAGCCCTCTATGGTTTGAAACAAGCTCCTAGGGCTTGATATGATAGACTCACAGTGTTTCTCATTGACAATGGATACAGGAAGGGAGGCATTGATAAAACCTTATTTGTGAAAAATGAAGGAGGAAAACTCATGGTGGCTCAGATATATGTGGATGATATTGTGTTTGGTGGGATGTCAGATAAGATGGTCGAATATTTTGTTAAACAAATGCAGTCTGAATTTGAAATGAGCCTTTTTGGAGAGCTGACCTATTTTCTTGGGCTACAAGTCAAGCAGATGGAAGATTCTATCTTTCTATCTCAAAGCAAATATGCCAAAAACATTGTTAAGAAGTTTGGCATGGAGAATGCAAATCATAAAAGGACACCTGCTCATACTCATCTGAAAGTCTCTAAAGATGAAAATGG
This sequence comes from Lathyrus oleraceus, assembly GCF_024323335.1. Taxonomy (NCBI): domain Eukaryota; kingdom Viridiplantae; phylum Streptophyta; class Magnoliopsida; order Fabales; family Fabaceae; genus Lathyrus; species Lathyrus oleraceus. Next base: position 211,494,256 of record NC_066581.1, read on the forward strand.
TGTTAGTGTAGATCAAAGTCTCTACAGAAGCATGATAGGGAGTCTGCTATATCTCACAACAAGCAGACCTGGCATTGATTTTGCTGTAGGTGTTTGTGCTAGATATCAAGCTGAACCAAAAGTCAGTCATATAAACCAAGTGAAAAGGATACTGAAATATGTCAATGGCACCAGTGACCATGGGATGCTGTACACTCATGGATCTGGATTTGTGCTGACTGGATACTGTGATGCTGATTGGGCTGGAAGTGCTGATGATAGGAAAAGCACATCAGGAGGATGCTTCTTCTTGGGGGACAACTTAATATCATAGTTTAGTAAGAAACAAAATTGTGTGTCTCTGTCCACTGCTGAAGCTGAATACATAGCAGCTGGAAGTAGTTGTTCTCAACTAGTTTGGATGAAACAGATGCTGACTGAATACAATGTCATGCAAGATGTCATGATATTGTACTGTGACAACCTGAGTGCTATAAATATTTCTAAGAATTCTATTCAGCACAACAGGACATAACATATTGATATTTGTCATCATTTTATTAGAGCACTAGTGGAAGATAAAATCACAGTCCTAGAGCATGTTGCTACTGAAATGCAGTTAGCTGATATCTTTACAAAGGCCTTGGATGCAAATCAATTTGAATCTCTAAGAGGGAACTTAGGGATTTGTATTTATGAGAATTTGTAGCAATTAATTTGGAGTGGAAAAGGTAATAAAAATATTGTCTGCCCACTTAAAATAAAGTGCCCAATTTATGGTAAATCATCACCTAGTATTGGAAATTCCATGTATTGCCTTTTCACACGCAACCTCTACTCAAACATTTCCAACTTCCTGCAACTTCATCAAACTTCTCTGCTAGGGAAACTGAAACCTTTCCACAAAAACAACAAGATGTCACAACATCCATCACCATCTGGTTCTAAAACTACCATACCTACTCACAAAGATAGAACACCTTCTATGGACTTTCTTGATGAAGATATTTTGGACGTGATTCCCCTGTCTGTCATTCCAGGCGAAGCTCCTGGCTAATCCTCCACTGCATGCCATACTCAAGGTAATAGTTCTAATATCCCCTCTAGCTCTACTCATACTCATAGTTCTAAGGACGACATGCATCACACTGATCGTGTCATAAGAAACCTAGTCACTAGGATTCTCAATGAAGGACATTCTATAAAAGGAGTTTCTACTCCTCTATCAAGAAGGGACCCCTCTCCTGAGGTTGGACCTCATAATGATAAGGATGATGATTCCTCTAGGTCTGAAAAAGATATGGCTGCTGAAGGTTTGTGCTCTTTAGGGCAAACTTTGTCTGGTAAGAAATCTGTGGCATCACTTACTGCCAATGCTTCACAGTCTAAGAAGCATGATTCTGCAAAGAAGGTGATTGACCTAGAAGTTGATAGTTCGAATGATCAAGATGATAGCTTGCTTCATCACTTGAAGCCTAGTGTGGCTAAGAGGATGAAGACTAGAAAAGGTAGGTCTATGGCTGAAATGATGTCAGCCAAAACTGCTAAGAAGGCTACTGATGTAGGCCCCTCAAAGTCTTGGAGCAAAGTTGAGGTGAAGAAGAGAAAAGTGAGAGAAATTTCTGACTCAGATGAAGATGTTGAAGAAGATGTCCCTGACATCTCCCCTGTCAAGAGGACAACTGTTAGGAAATCCCCTATAAAAGTTGTTGCTGTACACCTGGACAATATTTCTTTCCATCTTGAAGATGGAGCATCAAAGTGGAAGTTTGTAATCCAAAGAAGGGTGGCGGTGGAGAGAGAATTGGGCAAGGATGTTGTGGAGGTCAAAGAGGTCATGGACCTGATTAAAACTGTTGGATTAATGAAAACTGTTGCTGGGTTATCTCAGTGTTATGAAGGATTGGTTAAAGAATTTATGGTCAACATTCCTGAGGACATTGCTGATAAAAACAACAAAGAATTTTGTAAAGTGTTTGTAAGAGGAAAGTGTATCACATTTTCTCCAACTGTGATTAATAAGTTTCTAGGAACAGGAACAGAAGGTGCATGTGAACTGGAAGCCACAAACAATGAGGTCTGTAGGGAAATAACTGCAAGACAGGTCAAGGAGTGGCCTAGTAAGAAGCATCTCCCTGTTGGAAAGCTGACTGTGAAATATGCTATTATGCATAAGATAGGGTCAACAAATTGGGTGCCAACCAACCACATCTCTACAATTTCAAATGCCATTGGAAGGTTCATCTTTGCTGTTGGAACCAAGCTGAAATTTGATTATGGTAGATTTATGTTTGAACAAATTGTCAAACATGCTTCTACAAATGCAGTTAAGCTGCCCATAGCTTTTCCCTCAATGATTTGTGGGATTATCCTGAGCTAGCAACCTGGAATTCTGAGCACAAATGATCTTCCTAGTAGAAGAAAACCTCCTCTATCAGTTCATTACAAATTGTTTGAAGGCGGTCATGTCGAAGACATTGTCATGACATCTGCTGTGAAGAAGCCAGCCTCAAAAGGTGGTCTTATTGCTGAGCTGAAAGAAACTTGTAAAGAATTGGATACTGGGATAAGGGTAACAACACCCAGGATGGAAGCTTTGGAGGCTCTAATTGCAAGCTTGGAGCAAGCTGAAAGAGAGAATGTTGGACAGGCTAAGGAAACAGAAGCCCAATCCTCTAGTGAGAGGTTTGAATCTAAAGATGAAACAAGTGGCAGTTCTGGTTCTGATGTTGATAAAGATACAAGCTTCTCTGACTAGTTTTGTTGAAGTTGTCCCCCACTCTTCTGATGATGTGCTGTGATGGATGTTCTGGTGTTTCTTTTGGTAGTCATGTTCTTCTACCTTGATGTATTTTTTTCTGGGTTCTTTTTGGTTTTTCTGGATTTTTATCTCAGCTTGTAGAACTGTGTGTGTTTTGGGATCTGTAACACTTAACAATCTGCTTTGACATTCTGTTTGACTAATAGACATTTATTTTGTCTCTTTGGTCTATTTTGGCCAAAAAGGGGGAGAAGTAGCTAAAGTAGCTATGCTATACTATAAACAGATGACAAATGATGTTGAAGATGATGTATGTTGGAGATAATCTGTTTAGTACAGGTGATGTTGAAGGTGATGTTAGATCTGTTTAGTACAGGTGACGTTGAAGGTGATGGGGAGGTATATGTTACAGGTGATGTTATATGGGGAGGTGTATGTTACAGGTGATGATAAAAAGGAGAAGTGTTCTGTCTGTGTTGAGCAGACTGAGGGGGAGGTGGAGCACAAGCGCATATGTGTTTAATATGTGTTTACTAGTTGCTATCTTAGCTAGTAATGTGTGTTTTATTACTTCTGCTGCTAAACTGATACTGTGATTATTCTCTTGTGAAACAAATGATCTGATGTATGTTTTAGCCAAAATTTGCCAAAAGGGGAGTTTGTTGGTTCTATGTGTAGGCATCAATTTTGGTAAAACCTAGAGTTTTCACAAGTTTTCACAAGTTGTCACAAGTTGTCACAAGTGTTGTCTTGACATGAGATAACAGGTTCCTGCATGGTGTTTAAAATGTGAATGTGCATGATTTTGCTTAGATTTCAGACCCGATGTCAAGACATCTGTATACAGAACATTCAGTCTGAATATTATGTATTGTGTGATTTTGCTTTTTATGCTAATCTATGTGTAATTGATGTGATGATTGAACGCGCCATTCAATAAGTAATTAAAACCAGAGTGATTTATTTTCCAACAAGATATGATCAACTGTCATAAGAAGATACGAATGGAAAATAGTTTTAGGGTTGTATGATGTCCAAGCCCAGCCAAACACTTCTATATAAAGGGCATGGAAAACCTGGTTTTAACACACAAGAAATAACAAACGAAATAGTGAGAGAGAATAAGGGTTTTAGTCTTGTGTGGTCGTGTGTATTGTGAGCCATTCATTCATCCATTGATGATTGAATTGGACTGACTTTTGAGTTGTAATTTGTCCACTCTAAACTTTGAAGCATGAATGTGTTTACTTGGTTGAAGCTTTTAAGAAAGATCAAGTATGTGTTCTTGAAGAGTGTCTTCTTTGTTGTAATATTTGTTTTTACATCACTCCTGTGATTGAGGGGGAATGAGTAGGATCTCGTATCTAAGAGTTCTTAGATAGAAGTCACACGGGTAGAGGTTAGGTGAAAAGACTGTAACTTGAAGTTGTTTACTGAGAGTCTTTGAACTAATTCTGTTTAGTGGATTTCCTTCCTGGCTTGGTAGCCCCCAGACGTAGGTGAGTTTGCACCGAACTGAGTTAAGAATTGCTTGTGTCACTTGTACTATTGTTCTTTATCTTTTATCCTGTTTATATTGTTAAGATATTAGTGTCGTGACATTACCTTCAACATCTTATATCTGATACCAGAATTTCATTAAGAATAAAGGGAAATGTACGTTTATTGAAACTAGTGAAACTCTTTCCTCGGTACCTAAAAGAGAGTATGTTGATGAACTTGGTGAAAGGAATAAACACCCTCTTGTCATAGAATATCCCTTGATTGGAAACATTGTGAACACCATCAACCACACAATTGAAGTGAAGGCTACTATATTAGCTAACAACCAACTCAAGACAATAAACACACTTGAAGTGCCTAATCCTCAAAACCAGTTAGTGATTGTGGGAAAAGAAGTTGGGAGACATGAAGCCAATAACTCAGATGAATATGAGTTTATATATGCAACACAAATTAATGATAATAAAGGTTTACAAGATCTCAAACAACAGAACGAGAATTTTCTGCTAAAGTCTTGGGTAAATATGACTGAACAAATTGAAGATGGTGAACTTAGTGAAAATGCTATTTATCTAAAATCTGAGGTTAACAAGTTCCAAATTGCATTATTAATATATCAGAAGAAGAAACTTAGACATAAATCCAAAGCAAATACTCCTTACTCAACTAGATACAAGTCTGGTACTAGTAAGACCTCCTCATGAAGACCCTCTTCTGGAATTTTATTGGTCTAGCCAATGCCCCCACTAGATTGGCTTTAAGGAATATTGTAAAGGCTAATAAACTTGATTTTTGTCTGTTAGTAGAACCTGGATGAATTTTGAGAGACTTCATTCTAATTTTCTTTAAGCATTTGGGCTTAAGTTATTTGCAGTCAACAATAGAGAGAACAATTTCCCAAACTTCTGGTACCTGTGTGACAATGATATCTCCCCTCAGGAGATTTCAATTACTGCTCAAATGACTGCCTTTACTACTATCCAAAACTCTATCCTGGTGGGCATTGCAGCCATATATGCCTTCAACTACCATCCACGAGGAAGGAATATTTGGTATGACCTGTCTAACATTCAAAATTCTAATCAAATACCTTGGAGTTTTATTGAAGACTTCAATTCCATTCTTGGTGCTCATGAGCACATGGGCAGATATGCTCCTAATAATCGACACTTAATTTATTTCTAGGTTTGGTATTCTCAAAATGCTTTGGTGGATCTTCCTACCAAATGCTCCGAGTTTACTTTATACAATGGCTGGATGGGCACTGGTTCTATGGAAAGAGGGATGCATAGGGTCTTGTAAGACCCCAAATTTGACCCTAAGATCCCTCATGCAATCTCATCATATGTAGTAGCATTGGGATCATACCTTGGCATCCTCCTAACCCCTTTTTCATTGGGTTTGTTTTGGGAGAGATCACCAAGCACCATGTGATTGTATCATACTTGTATATTATCATTTCACTAACCAAAATACCAAAAACATGTCTTTGTATTTGCCCAACTCTTTTGTAGGTAGAGCATGATCACCATTGATCTATCAAGTTCAGATCTAAGGTTTGAGAACCTCATGGATAAGAGCACAACCAAGGAATGATCCACAATGTCTCTAAGCATCATATATGAGTCCCAATGATCTTTACATGTTATTTTGATCAAGCATTCTTCAAAAGTTTGGAGTTGGTTTGCCTTGGAAACCCTAGTTTGTCTGGGTATTTTGAGTAACTTCTTCAACAAGCTTCTTCACCAATTGATCAAATTTCTCAAGGGGCACTTCAAAATTCATCATCTTATGCATATATGATATACCATGAGCCTAAAAAGTCAAGAGAAATGCAAGTTAGCAAGTTGGTTGATAGTGGTTGGCCAGATGAATTCATCTAATCAAAACTGGGTCTCCCTAGACCCTATCTCCTACAATTTTCATCATATGAAAATGATTCCAAGAGAAAATTTACTCTAAATGATATTCCAAACAACTTTCATGTTGAGGTCTAGATCAAATGTTGCTTGGAAAGTAATTTTCCATGTTGAAACATTATAGGTCATTTTGTCTAAACCCTAATTTGAAAGTCAACTTCCCAAGGCCATAACTTGCTCAATTTTAATGAGATGAAAGATTTGCAAGTTAAAAAATCAAATTAACGATGTCTACTTCAACGTTTATGTTTGGAGTGAGAGCTAAATCAACTTTTATGAGCATGCGATATGAGGATACATTATAGGTCATTTTGGACCAATACCATTGAACAAGTGATTTTCCTTAACTTAAAAAATGCATAAATATCTCATTCTAAATCGAAATAATGTCAAATTGGTGACCATTTTGAAGACCTTTGAAAGAGATAAAACTTTTATGAAGACACTTTTCTCATTTGGAGCTCACATAAAAAGTTTAGTAAGGTGGAACATTGAGGTATATAGCTTGACACTTAGAAATTTTTTCAACATGTTGAAATTTCCAAACTTCCACCTCAAAGTTCACCATGATCCAAGTTCCAAATGGAAAAGTGTCAAACATAAGAGTTTTTCCTTTTGATCTAAGCTTTCCAAATAGTCCTAATTCATTCATTTTGGATGAGGTTTGCTAGGGCTGCGCATGGAGTTAATAGACCTGCATCAATTGGTAAAATCAAAACCTAAAATGATCATTTCATATTGCCTGGCCAAACAAGCTTGATTCAGACCTTATTTCAGTTGGTTTTGGACCTTAGTGGATTTCTTCATGGGCCTATACACGCCCATGCAAGCATGAACATGACATTGCCAAATTTGGAAGAAATTTCAAGTGTGCAAATAACACTTGAATTTGCTATAAATAGAGACCCTCTGAGCTCATTTCAAGGGATCCTTGCGCGCCAGCCTTGCCTCCACTCTTCAAACCCTCACAATTCAAAGGAAAACCTGATAATTTTCACTTGAAAATTGAGTTTGAATCTGACTGTTTGGAGATTCAAAAACTCCAGGATCCAAAGCTTCTTACCATTCCTAATCCACTTATACAAGCTATGGGAGCAAGATCAAACAAGAATTGAAGCAAGAGAGATTAAGTTATGCACATCATTGAAGGTATTTTCCAGTTTTTTTCTTCTCTTCGATTCTCACTCAATTCTCATCAATTCTCTTGGATTTTTGGTTGTTTGAAGACCTACCAATGTAGGCAAGAAGATTGAGTTGCTTTAAGGTAAAATCGAACCAACCCAGTTGACACACCTCAAAATTCAACTCCTCATATCTTTCTATATATTTGGAGTTAGTTAAAATTGAGGTCAAATTCGTGCTCTATGTCATTTTTTCTTTCAGATCATGTCCTCTTTTTTCATTTATGTCATGGGAATGATTGGACCAGTCCGGCCAAGGTCGCCTGAGAAGACGACCGACGCTTTGCTCCGGCAATGATGTGGCGTGGTCTTGAACCATTGATCCAGTTTAAAATGTTTTAGTCACAAGCGTTGCTTTGGATTACCCCTTGTGTGACGCGCTGACTGAGTTCCATCATGGAACGCGCGTTTGTGTCCACTTGATCTGCCACCTCAATTAATGAGGGAGATCAAGTGGTCGATGTTTTTTTGTAATTTCTGATTTTCATTTTATTCCTTTGATTCTCATTAATTCATATTAATTTTAATATTGATCCAAGAAATATGAGAGTTTCACCAAAAAAAATTAAATAAAATCCTCTTTCATATTTTGAATTAAAATTATTTTTTGGATCATTATTAATATTTTTCATGATTTAATTGATTTCATGAATATTTTTAATTGTTTAAAAATACTTTTAAGTTTCCAAAAATTCTAAATTTTTTTCTCCAAGGTCCTTTGACCTTGTTTGACTTATGATAAATCTCATGGCCATTTCTTTGGTGTTTTGATGAGGTTTTAGGAAATTGATCAACCATATTTAATTTAATGCATTATTTTTAGTATTTTTAAATTGAATAAATGCCAAATAATTGTGTTGAGCCATTTTGATTGACTTTGTAAGTTTGACTTGTGTTGTTGGGCCTTGGTCAGGGTTGATTTGACTTTGCTAGGTTAAGATCATTGGATTTAGGGGATTGATGGAATGTACATTCCATATTCCAAAATGAATGAATGATCTTAATTTGGTAAAAGTCCTCCTTTGTCCAATTTGAGTTTTATCTATCTTCCCTCCCTCTTCATCTCATTCCCCTTCTTTATGCATTCATATCATAGACCTATGATATCTCTACATCCTAAGACTAGTTGATTGCAAAATCAACATAAGTATGGATGAGATTAGACCACCACGTTTGCATACTCTTTTTATGTATGGTATGTTTCATGAGCATTGTCCATTATACTATGTCTCTAACATGCATTAACACCAAAATTCTATTGCCCGACCTCAGATAGTTGTGACTTCTACATAAGTCCAATTATGATTGCTTAACATAACGCTAAATTTTGACACAAAAGGCATAACATTGTAGTTAGTGAGATTGTAAGTCTCCCCTCTTTCATGGTATTGTGTGGAAACTTGACCTTTTTTCCTTCCTTTGCAAGATGTATTGGTTCAAGGATCCATGCTTGTGACAAGTGGGTTGAGTTTTCTCCAAAGAATGACTTAAAAATAAAAAAGCAAAAGCAATACTAACTTCTAACTCATTAACAACTAATATTTAAATTCAAGTCATTTACTTTAATGCACTTTATTTTTTAAGCCTTATTAATTTGCTATTATTCATACCATTCTAATTGTTTATGATAATGTCATTTTTACTTTGTCCACTTGGACCATATTTGTGTGATATATTTTGTTTGTGTATATTGTGTTTGGTTGTTTGGTCTTTGACCATTAATGTACATAATAAGAACAAAAACCCTAAAAAACATCTTGTGTGGACTGTTGGTTTGATATGAGACAATTGGACTTAGAATTTAGGCAACACTCTCTATGCAAAGGACTTGACCAATTCCAACTTTCATGTAACCAAGTGCTTGTAATTTGAAACTTCATCTGATACATCATTGAAGATCCATTTGAGTTCATCTGCAACATGATCATTGTGAAGCTGTCATTTTGAACTTGTGACTTATGGCATTTTGAAATTCATCTGCTACATGGAGTTGATAAGCTTGGATGTGGCTATCTTTATTTGATGCCTTGCTCTTCAAGTTGTTATATTGTGTATTGTTTGTTGCTTGATTCTAACTTCCAAGGGAACTTGGGTTTATACATGACATTCTTGTCTATTGGATTGCAGCCCATTGGTCAGATCTTTTCAACTCTTAACTTATAAATTTATACTTAAGATTAGTACCTTCATCTCCTCCACATTTCTTTAATTTAAAAATCTCTCCCTCCTTTTAAAAAACTTCTTTGATTCTGCTTGTTTTTATAAACTTAGACCCTTTACAAATTAGAAACTTTGGCCTTATGCCATTGCATTTTAAAACTTCTTTTCTTAATCAAACTTGTAAATATACTTAATTATACTTGACTTAAAATTTTCAAAAAGCCAAAAAAGAACTAACTCATTCAAACCATTTTTAGGCCTTTGTGCCTTTCAAATTTAATTTTTGTTAAAATTAATGCACCCATTTTGAAATTTATACCACGAACTACGAGGTTTTGATCCCTCATTTTTTATGTTGGTACGTAGGCACAAGTATGAAGGTCTTGTCAAACACAAAAATATAATTAATGAACTCTTTTCTCATCCCCCCATTCTATTTGTTTACGAACATCGTTTGTACAAAACACATATGCACACAAGAAAGGGCTCCCTAGGAGTACCTAAGACACTTTGGGTGCCTAACACCTTCCCCCTGTGTAACCAACCCCATTACCTATAATCTCTGGGATTTTATTAATTTCGATTTGAAAACTTCTTATCTTTGGGTTTTGTTCGTACTTTTCCCTTTTCCCTTGGAAACAATAAAAGCGCGGTGGCGACTCTGGTTTTATTGATGTCTTGCTTATCCATAGCTTGATGATCATGAATTTACCGCTACAGAAATTAAGTGGCGACTCTGTTGGGGAGTAGTGTCTAGTGGGTTTAGCCTACTTTTTTGTGTGTATATAATTGTATATTTGATGTATATATATTTATTTGTGTGATATAATCTGCTTGTTATGCTTGGTGATCTCTGAGTTGTGAGATAAGTTCTAACCCGAACTTGAGTGCAATTAAGATAGGAAGATGGTATAGTCATGTTCGACTTGTGTGGAGTAGTCCTTAACAAGTTGGCTTGAGACCCATCTGCTCAATGGAGACCCTTTTGGATTTGGAAATGTCACACAAGTATTTATGGTTAGGCATTACTATCTCTAATTTGGGGTCCGAGAAGTCGAGGACCGTAGAACATTTACCCCCTCTTGGCCTATTTAGGACATAGTGCGGAGACTGTTCAAGTGTAGACTTGATAACAGTTGTTACGCGATACTACACTCAGACGAGTTTCTCTTGAGAATATTATGGGTTGATGAGTCAGTCATCCTAACCTGTAATATCCAATAGATGAAATTAAGACTCTGGGAACTTTTTAGAACATGATCTACAGGTTTTTATCCTTAGTTCACTCCTTTGGGATGGTTCTTACCCAGACTCCATGCTCGTGACTTACAACAAACCCTTGATTCTTGGTTGGTCCAATCAAGTCTTGTCAATATCAATGGAACTTGGGTGTTGATAAGGTGTAAACCATAATCCACCAAAATGGATGATTTATCTTGACAATGACTTGATTCATCCCTTGACCTTTGTTTGTTTTCCTTGTGTGTGATCCCTTATTTGTGATTGTTGCATTCGTGCATTAATGAGCATCATCACATTCATCACACGAAAATTTCAAGGAACTGAGGTGTTATTTGCAAATATTTTTAGACTATGAATTATGGACGAAGGAACACTAAGAAGTACAATTTCAGATGTCCCGACTTAAAAGATTTAAGGAAGCTAACATCTTTTGTATTAGATCCCATGGACTTCAAAAAACTCCATGGGAAGCTTCTGTCTATCTTGTCTGCTGACGTGGTTGAAGGACTTTTGAGTGTGCTAGTGAAGTTCTATGACCCTTTCTACCGTTGCTTCACTTTTCTTGATTATCAGCTTGTGCCTACGTTGGAGGAGTGTGCCCATCTTTTGAGAATACCTATTTCTAACAAAGTTCCTTTTAGTGGATTGGAAGAGATTTCCAAATCTCATATTATTGCTGAAGCTCTTCACTTGAAGAAGTTTGAGATAAAGGCTCATTGGGTGAAGAAAGGAGGATTGTTTGGGTTGCCATCTGATTTCATCATCAAGGAAGTTACTGCTTTTGCTCAAGCCGGTAGTGTGGATGCTTTTGAAGCTATCTTTGTATTGCTCATTTATGGATTAGCTTTGTTCCCTAACATCGACGGTTTTGTTGATGTTAACGCCATTAGAATCTTCTTGATTGGGAATCCTGTGCCTACTTTGTTGGGTGATATGTACTTCTCTTTGCATCTAAGGAATTCTAAGGGTGGTGGAACGATTGTCTGTTGCATTCCTCTTCTGTACAAGTGGTTTATTTCGCACTTGCCTCAGACACCTGCTTTTGTGGAGAACAAACAATGTCTACGGTGGTCTCAGAGACTTATGTCTCTCACTAATGATGATATAGTTTTGTATGATCCTTCTTTGAGCAGTTTGGAGATTATTGATTGTTGTGGTGAATTCTTTAATGTGCCTCTCATTGGTACACAATGAGGAATTAACTACAACCCTTCTTTGGCTCGTCGTCAACTTAGGTTCCCCTTGAGAGAAAAACCTAATAACACCTTGTTATAAGGTCTTTTCTATCAAGAGGGTAAAGATCCCCAACATTTGAAGCAGAAGATTGTGCATGCTTGGTATAATGTGCATAGGAAAGGAAGATCCGAGCTTGGTCCATGCAATTGTGTAGCTTTGGAAGCTTACACTCTTTGGGTGAAGAAGAGAGCTTCAAAATTGAAGATGTCTTATCCTTGTGAAAGACTTATGTCTATGGATGTGGTTGAGACATTAACTCTCCCTAACCAAGATGTAGAGGAGTTGGAAGATGCACTCGCCAAGATGAAACAAGAGAAGGATATGTGGGAAGAACGGTTCCATGTTTTGAGAAAAAAGCATGAGGAGTTACAACATGAGTCTAAGGACAAAGATACACTTATTGAGCTACTTGAAGACCGAGTGACGAAGAGATAGATAGAACCAGAGGTTTCATCTTCCTCTAGTATACCTCAGCCTTCCGTCGCTTGGAAGAAGATTGTTGACCATCTTGTCCTCGAGAAGACTCAGATGAAGGCTTCTTTTGAGTCAGAGATCCGACGCATTCGAAGGAAGTATGCGCCTACATCCAGATCTTCTGACATTGTTGTTAGGGATCCTTTGGATGACTATTCTCCTTTTCTCTTGTATTTTGTATTTTGGTTTCTGAAATTGTACTCAGTGTAATCCTTCCAATTATATAAATAAAAGAGATTTTTATGGTCATATCAAATTGTTGCAATTGTTGTCAAAAAATATATATTTGCAAATAAAATGGTAAGTTCCTTGAAAATGAAAACAATCAAGCATTGCATTTCATGCATCATTCGCATAGACAGGTTTCTCTTTCGCCAGATGTCTTATTGGTGTTTCTTCTGTGCTTCAGCCAAGCTGACTCATCGGTACAATACTCGCGCCAATCACTCCAGAATTATGGAACATCTAGAGGAAGAGAATAGAGATTTGAAAGAGGAGATCGCCCGCCTGACAGCCATGATGGAGTCAGTTCTAGCTGCACAAAGCCAGTCTTCTCCAACGCCTGCAACTCCTCCTCCTCAGAGGACTGTTATTTCAGAGGTAGCTACCTCTACTATTCCTGCAACTGCCGCTCATTTCGCGCCTGCCATGCCTGCTAGATTCCCGTGGGGAATGCCTCCAAAGTTTGTGCCCGAGGGCTTTACGCCCATATTTGCTTCTATGCCGGCATCTAGCCTGGTCATGTTTATGCAACCGCCTATCGTGCATACGTTGCTTCGAGTGGAAGACACCATTTATCATTCTAAGCCGTTTGAGGGCCCGAATGTATATGAGAAAATGGACGAAATGAAAGATCAATTTCTTGAGTTGCGCAACGAGTTGAAAACTTTGAAAGGTAAGGATCTATTTGGGAAGAGTGCTGCTGAATTGTGTCTGGGGCCGAATGTGAAGATTCCGGTGAAAATCAAAGTGCCTGAATTTGAAAAATACAAAGGGAAAACATGTTCACTCAGTCTTTTGGTGATGTATGCCCGCAAAATGTCTACTCAAACAGACAACGATCAATTATTGAGCTACTACTTTCAAGATAGTCTGACCAGCGCTGCGCTAAGATGGTATATGGGGTTGGATAGTGTGAGCATCCACACTTTCAACGATTTGCGTGAAGCATTCGTAAAACAGTACAAGTACAACGTTGATATAGCTCCCGACCAACATCAGTTGAGATCACTGTCTCAGAAGGACAAGGAAACGTTCAAGGAGTATGCACCGAGGTGGAGAGTACTCGCTGCTCAGATCAACCCTCCTTTAGAGGAAAAGGAGATGACCAAGATTTTCCTGAAGACTCTTAGCTCATTTTACTATGAGAAGATGATCGTCAGTGTCCCCAGTGATTTTACCGAAATGGTAAATATGGGGATGAGGCTAGAAGAAGGTGTCCGAGAAGGACAATTGTCTAAGTAGAAAGTATCGTCCAGCAAGAGATACGACAGCAGTTTTGGTAAAAATAAGGATCATGAAACCAATGCAATTTTAAGTGGGAGGCAGAGAAGGCCTCAAATCAGAAGAAGTCAACCATCCCGTCAACATCATCATCAGGTGTCATCAGTAATTCCTATATTTTCAGCAAATCAATCAGCACCAGTTCAACAACAACAACGTCAACAACAACAACCACATCAACGAACAAACACCTACAACAACAACAATACCAACAATCATCAACAACAGAATTTTGAGAGGAAGAAGGTCTCTTTCGACCCAATTCAGATGACCTATATAGAGCTTTATCCATCGTTGGTTCTCAAGAACCTACTCCAACCAAGAAATCCTCCACAAATACCTGAACCACTTCCATGATGGTACAAACCAGACCTCCGATGTGCTTTTCATCAAGGAGCACCTGGACATGACATTGAGAATTGTTATCCACTCAAATATGAAGTCAAGAAGCTAGTGAAAAGTAGAATGGTGTCCTTTGAGGACCGTGCACCCAACTTGAAAGCTAACCCATTGCCTGCTCATGGAAATTCATCCGTCAACATGGTAGACGACTGCCCTGGGGAGTTCAAAGTGTTCGACGTCCGTTTCATTCGAAGGTCCTTGGTGACGATGCATAAGGACATTTGCTTGGTGAGCAATTGTGAGCATGACCATGATGGTTGTGCTATCTGCAATGTTAATTCAAGAGGTTGTGAGATTGTGAAAAGAGACATCCAGCGGTTGATGGATGAGGGTATGATTCAGATTGTTCAATCCCGACACATAGATGACGATGTCAATATGATTTTTCCTATGTTTAAGAATCTCGAGAGAGTGGTGGTTCAGTATGATATCAGCAACAGTAACAGTATCAGCCAAAGATCGGTATCACCGTTGGTCATACGGTTGACGGGTCCAGTCCTGTACGCATCTGATAAGGCTGTTCGTTATCAGTATAATGCAACTATGATGAAGGATGGTCAAGAGGTTCCATTACCTACAACGAATTATATTGTGAGCATTGCTGATGTTACCAAGGTGACCCGCAGTGGTCGAGTGTTTAGGCCGGTGTTCCCAAAAGATGTGGAAGATTCAACAGTCAGTAAGAAAGTGGAAGTGCCTGCAGCAGATCGAATTAGTGCTTCAAAGCGTCAGTCTGGTGAATCCAACAATTTGAAGACTAACAATGATGATGAGGTACTTCGATTGATAAAGAAGAGTGAGTTCAATATGGTGGAACAGCTGCTCTAAACCCCCTCAAAGATTTCAATATTGTCTCTGCTTATGAATTCAAAAGCGTACAGAGAAGCACTGCAAAGAGTTCTTGAGCAAGCGTTCGTAGAACATGATGTTACGGTGGATCAGTTTGATCATATTATGGCTAACATCACTTCTTGCAACAATCTCAGTTTCTGTGATGAAGAACTCCCTGAGGAGGGTAGGAATCATAATCTGGCTTTGCATATCTCGATGAATTGCAAAGATGATGCTTTATCCAATGTGTTAGTTGATACCAGATCTTTATTAAATGTACTTCCAAAGTCAACATTGTCAAAGCTGCCATATCAAGGAGCGCCTATGAGATATAATGGCGTAATCGTCAAAGCTTTTGACGGTTCTCGCAAGACAGTGATAGGTGAAGTGGACCTTCCAGTAAAGATAGGCCCGAGTGACTTCCAGATTACTTTTCAAGTAATGGATATCCACCCGGTTTACGGTTGTTTATTGGGAAGGCCATGGATCCACGAGGCAGGAGCTGTTACCTCCATATTACATCAGAAACTCAAAATTTTCAAGAACGGGAAATTAGTCATTGTTGGCGGGGAGAAGCCATTGTTGGTTAGCCACCTATTATCTTTCTCTTATGTTGAAGCTGGGGATGAGGTTGGAACTCCGTTTCAAGTCTTATCTATTTCTGCCGAGAAGAGAGTTGAGGAACCTATGTCCTCATTGAAAGATGCAAGGAAGATTGTTGAAGAAGGAACTGTTGATGAGTGGGGACGAGTGGTAGAGGTCTCCGACAATAAGAATAGAACCGGTCTGGGTTTTCAGCAAGGGTTGTCAGCTACTATATCATAGGATATGCAACTTAGCTTCCGTAGCGAAGGGTTCATTCATGGCAATGAACAACACTTAGTTGCTGTGCTAGAGGATGACGAAGAGGAAGACTGCACCAATTTTGTGACGCACGGAAAGGCTTGCAACAATTGGACTGCTGTTGATATTCCTATTATTATGCATCGATCTAAGTAATTGCTTTTATTTGTTTTCAAAAATACTTCTCATATGCCTAAGGGAGAAGTGAACATTGTTGGGCATTTCAAATTGATCATTAATAAAGTTTAATTCTATTCATCCACATCTATGATGTTTTGTTTTTACTTTTTGCTTTATTCTGAAAATGGTAATCACAAAAAAACATAAATAAAACAATATAATTGTCCATCTGCATAATATTTGGTCACAAATTCACCTATCTAAAATCAAAATATCAAATCATTATGTAGGTTGGTTTCTAACCCCATTGAATACAATGATCCTTCTCCTTATCCAAATTTTGAATTCCCTGTGTTTGAGGCTGTGGAGGAAAGTGATGAAGAAGTAAGTGATCTATTGTCTCGTCTTCTTGAGCATGAAGGAAAAGCCATTCAGCCATTCGAAGAGCAGATTGAGCTAGTCAACTTGAGTTCCGAAGATGATGTGAAGGAATTCAAAATTAGGTCTCGACTGTGCCCATACGTTAAGAAGGGGTTGATTGATCTTCTCCGAGAGTATTCAGATGTGTTCGCTTGGTCCTATCAAGACATTCCTGGTTTGGATTCTGATATTGTGGAGCATAAATTGTTGTTGAAGCCAGAATGCCCGCCAGTCAAGCAGAAGTTAAGAAAAACGCATCCTGATATGGCAGTGAAGATCAAAGAAGAAGTGCAGAATTTGATTGACGCCTGTTTCCTTGTGACTGCTGAGTATCCGCAATGGGTGTCTAATATTGTGCCTGTGCCAAAGAAATATGGAAAAGTCCACATGTGTGTCGATTATAGAGATTTGAATAAAGCCAGTCTGAAAGATGATTTCCCTCTGCCACACATTGATATGTTGGTAGACGATACTGCTAAATTCAAAGTCTTTTCGTTTATGGATGGATTTTCCGGATATAACCAGACCAAGATGGCACCCGAAGATATGGAGAAGACCACATTCATTACACCGTGGGGAATATTTTGTTATAGAGTGATGCCTTTCGGTTTGAAGAATGCTGGTGCAACTTACCAAAGAGCAATGATTACTCTTTTTCATGATATGATGCATAAAGATATTGAAGTATATGTCGATGACATGATTGCTAAATCAATTTATGAAGAGGAACATGTTGAGAATTTGTTGAAACTATTCCAGCATTTGAGGAAGTATAAACTCCGCTTGAATCCCAATAAGTGTACTTTTGGTGTTCGTTCTGGTAAGTTGTTGGGCTTTATTGTCAGCGAGAGGGATATTGAAGTTGACCCTGCCAAGGTCAAAGCAATACAAGAGATGCCTACGCCCAAAACTGAGAATCAAGTAAGAGGTTTTCTCGGTCACTTGAATTATATCTCAAGATTTATTTCACACATGACTGCCACATGTGCGCCTATATTCAAGCTTCTTCGGAAATATCAGTCTTGTGATTGGACCGAAGATTTCCAGAAAGCTTTTGATAATATCAAGGAATATTTGCTTGAGCCTCCGATTTTGTAGCTTCCTATTGAAGGAAGACCATTGATCATGTATTTGACTGTGCTTGAAGATAGTATGGGTTGTGTTCTTGGTCAGCAAGATGAGACTGGAAAGAAAGAATATGCTATTTACTACCTCAGTAAGAAGTTCACCGACTGTGAGAC
Organism: Lathyrus oleraceus; assembly: GCF_024323335.1. Lineage (NCBI taxonomy): Eukaryota > Viridiplantae > Streptophyta > Magnoliopsida > Fabales > Fabaceae > Lathyrus > Lathyrus oleraceus. The sequence continues at coordinate 211,512,071 of NC_066581.1, forward strand.
TCGGTATTCTATGCTTGAGAAAACCTGTTGCGCATTGGCTTGGGTTGCTAAGTGTCTGCGTCAGTATATGTTGAATCATACAACTTGGTTGATATCCAAAATGGATCCAATCAAGTATATATTTGAGAAGCCCGTTTTAACCGGGAGGATTGCCCGTTGGCAGATGTTGTTATCAGAGTATGATATCGAGTATCGATCTTAGAAAGCGATCAAAGGTAGTGTCTTGGCTGACCATTTGGCTCACCAACCAATTGAAGATTACCAGTCAGTGCAATATGATTTTCCAGATGAAGAGATCTTGTACTTGAAAATGAAAGATTGTGATTAACCATTGCTTGAAGAAGGGCCAAAGCCTGGTTCCCGTTGAGGCATGGTATTTGATGGAGCTGTTAATCAATATGGTAATGGAATTGGGGCAGTAATCATTACTCCTCAAGGAACACACTTTCCATTTACAGCTAGATTGACTTTCAAGTGTACAAACAATATGGCAGAATATGAAGCTTGCATTATGGGGCTTGAAGAGGCCATTGATCTCAGAATCAAGCATTTAGATGTCTTTGGAGATTCAGCTTTGGTTGTGAATCAGATCAAAGGTGAATGGGAGACGAATCAACCCGTTTTGATACCGTATAGAGATTATGTGAGGAGGATTTCAACTTTCTTTACCAAGGTTGAGTTTCATTATATCCCTCGAGATGATAACCGGATGGCAGATGCTCTTACAATGTTGGCATCAATGATTGTAGTAAAATATTGGAATGAGGTTCCCAATTTGACTGTAATGTGTCTTGATAGGCCATCTCATGTGTTTTCTGTTGAAGAGGTCAAAGACGAGAAGCCATGGTATTACGACATCAAGTGTTTCCTCTAAAGTCAGATTTACCCATCTGAGGCATCTTGGAAAGATAAGAAGACCTTGAGAAGATTAGCCGGAAACTTCTACCTGGATGGTGATGTTTTATAGAAGAAAACTTCCATATGGTATTGCTCAGATGTGTGGATAGACACGAAGCAAACCTATTGATGACTGAAGTCCATGAAGGTTCCTTTGGTACTCATTCCAATGGACATGCAATGGCGAAGAAGATGTTGCGAGCAGGTTACTATTGGCCGACAATGGAATCTGACTATTGCAAGTTTGTGAAGAAATTCCATAAGTGTCAAATATATGCGAATAAGATTCATGTTCCTCCAACACTGTTGAATGTCATTTCCTCCCCATAGCCCTTCTCCATGTGGGAAATTGATATGATTGGCATGGTTAAGCCCAAAGCTTCAACGGACATCGTTTCATTTTAGTGGCAATTGATTACTTCACAAAATGGGTTGAAGCGACATCGTATGCGAATGTAACCAAGCAAGTTATTGTAAGGTTTATCAAGAATCAGATTATATTCCGTTATGGCGTGCCAAGTAAGATCATTACTGATAATGGATCAAACTTGAATAATAATATGATGGAAGCTCTTTGCAAAGACTTTAAGATGGCACATCATAATTCTTCTCCCTACAGACCCAAGATGAATGGGGTTGTTGAAGCTGCAAACAAGAACATCAAGAAGATTATTCAGAAGATGGTTATGACGTATAAGGATTGGCGTGAGATACTCCCATTTGCTTTGCACGGGCATCGTACATCCATCCACACTTCAACAGGGGCAACCCCTTTCTCTCTTGTATATGGTATGGAAGCAGTACTCCCTATAGAGGTTGAGATCCCTTCATTGTGTGTGCTCATGGAAGGCAAGTTGACTAAGGCTGAATGGTGTCAGACCAAGTATGACCAGCTGAATTTGATTGAAGAGAAGAGGTTAACTTCCCTGTGTCATGGTCAGTTGTATCAGTAGAGGATGAAGAAAGATGTTGATAAGAAGGTCATACCTCGCGTATTTAGAGAAGGTGACCTTGTGCTCAAGAAGGTCCTATCTTTCAAGCAAGATTCTAGGGGAAAATGGGGCTCCTAATTATGAAGGCTCATATGTTGTTAAGAGAGCCTTTTCAGGAGGTGCTTTGATTCTTACAACTATGGATGGTGAAGAGTTCACTCGTCCTGTGAACGCAGATGCAGTCAAGAAATACTTCGCCTAAAAAAGAAAAGAACAACTCGCTAAGTTGAAAACCCAAAATGGCAGCTTAGGAAAAAATGAGTGTCTCGGTGGATTGAAAACCCGAAAGGGCAATCTAGGCAAAAGTTAGAGACTTATAAACATAAGAGAATTATCCCGATAAATTGAGTACCCCATCTTGGGGAAATTTATGCAAAATTAGGGATTATGGCAAGTAACTGCATCTTGTTGATCTTCAGATTTGAAGACTTTGTTGAGCACAACGGTCGACGATGATTCATCATCCCCAGTAACGGCCAAAAGCACAGTGGACATCAAGAGTTGGTGGAAGGATTAGTGATCATTGTATTCAATGTAACCCTTTTCCATGTAAATTACCATTTTCAACCTTGTAAAGATCCATGGAGTCTTGTCATTTACAGACTACCACTCTAATAAATAAAGTTGAGCTTTTATCCAATTGTTTCTACTCATTTTTATTTCAGCCAAATAGTTTTAAATTTTATTACGATCATTTTTGAAAATTAAAGTTTTAAATAAAACATGTTTTCTTAACAATATAAAAGCATTAATTTTAAAAAACCAATTTCATTTAAAAGGAATATTAACAATGGTTGGAAAGCAGTAAGCCCTAAACGTGAAGCAATATTGGTTCTCCCCAAGCAGTAGGCGCAATTTCTCTTTCATCTCCAACAACATTATTCAGTTCTCGATGTTTGTTGATTTCTCTAGACGATTGACTGTTCGCTATTCCTCACTAAGGTAGCCAACCGAGTTGGTTGATTAGCCCCCTGCAGAGTGTTTCTTCCCCAATCGAGTTTATGATTATTCCCATCTGATTGCGGATATTTCGTTACGGAAGTATATCCTTGATATGTTCATCCTAACCGATGACAGATATTTTCTTCCCCTTGTTTGAGTTTATCCTTGATATGTTCATCCTAACCGATGACGGATACTCTCATCTTTGGTACACTACCCAGTAAAAAGGTAGTTGTAATCCCTATTTTTTCCCCCAGAGGGTTAATCCTTGATATGTTCATCCTAACCGATGGCGGGTTTTCTTCTCTTTGCAGTCTTCTGCCCAATAACCGGTAGTTGTAAATCCTACTTTTCTTTCCCTTTGCAGAGTTTATCCTTGATATGATCACTTTAACTAGTGACAGATATTCTCTCCTTCGGTATTCTATCCAGTAACTGATAGATGTAATTCCTATTTCTCTCCTCCCAGAGTCTATCCTTGATATGTTCATCCTAACCGATGACATATTTTCTCTTTGATGGTATCCTATCCAGCATTCGATAGATGTAATTCCTACTTTTTGTTCAGTTGGTTTATCCTTGATATTTTCATCTTTACCGATAACGAATATCCTCCTTGACACCCCCAGGCTAATCAATCCTTGATATGTTCATCTTAACCGATGACAAATTTTCTTTCCTTTGAGTCTATCCTTGATATGTTCACTTTAACCAGTGACGAATATTCTCATCTTTGGTCTTCTTCCTAGTAACTAGTATTTGTAAATCCTATTTCTGTAGTTTTCCCTAGCAAGGCTATTCTTACCCAGTAACCGGTAATGAATACTCCCTCCTGGCGGTTCCCGGTGAGTCATCCTTGATATGTTCATCCTAACTGATGACGGGTGTCCCCTCTGTCAGATCTTTATTATCTCATTACCCAGTAACAGGTAGTGGATAATAAATTCCTGCTCATCCTGCGTTAAAGTCTATTTCTTCCCAAGTTGAGTTAAGTGCGCATTTCCTCAGTGAAATCGCTTTTCCTGCATGAGTCGAGTACTTCAGTTTTATCCTGATCTACTCGTTTCCCCTTGCAAATGTTTTTGTTTCCCCGACTGAGTCCTTCCATTTTATGGAATTCCTCTGGTCCCCCAGCAATTTTTAAGTCGTAGTCTGGCCTAGGCATAATCCTTTTATCCCCTCAGTCTCTGTCTCCCCGATGAGCTTTCCTTACGGAATGCATTATGCTCATGCGGACTTTCGGTCGCTCTGATTTCTTTTCCTTTGTGGCAACATTTCCCCACAGAGAATTTGCTTTTACATTCATATCATATGCATCATGAGGTCTCTTAGGGATCAAAATTTGTTTCTATATGTTGTTATTTAAGCCCATTCTACTGAGTCAATATGAAGATTTTAACCTTCACCTCCTCAGTTAGAATGTTCTTAAATAGGGGCAGCTGTAAGACCCCAATTTTGATCCTAAGATCCCTCATGCAATCTCATTATATGCATTAGAATTGGGATCATACCTTGGTATCCTCCTTACCCCTTTTTCATTGGGTTTGTTTTGGGAGAGATCATCAAGCACCATGTGATTATATCATACTTGTATATTATCATTTCACTAACCAAAATACCAAAAATATGTCTTTGTATTTGCCTAACTCTTTTATAGGTAGGGCATGATCACCATTGATCTATCAAGTTCACATCTAGGGTTTGAGACCCTCATGGCTAAGAGCACAACCAAGGAATGATACACAATGTCTCTAAGTATAATATATGAGTTCCAATGATCTCTACATGTTATTTTGATCAAGCATTGTTCAAAAGTTTGAAGTTGCTTTGCCTTGGAAACCCTAGTTTGTCTAGGTATTTTGAGTAACTTCTTCAACAAACTTCTTCACCAATTGATCAAATTTCACAAGGGGCACTTCAAAATTCATCATCTTATGCACATATGATCTACCATGAGCCTAAAAAGTCAAGATAATTGCAAGTTAGCAAGTTGGTTGATAGTGGTTGGCCAGATGAATTCATCTAATCAAAACTGGGTTTCCATAGACCATATCTCCTACAATTTTTGTCATATTAAAATTATTCCAAGAGAAACGTTACTCTTAATGACATTCCAAACAACTTTCATGTTGAGGTATAGAGCTAATTTTTCTTGGAAATTCATTTTCCATGTTGAAACATTATAGGTCATTTTGTCTAAACCGTAATTTGAAAGTCAACTTCCCAAGGCCATAACTTGCTCAATTTTTATGAGATGAAATATTTAGAAGTTAAAAAATCAAATTCAAGATGTCTACTTCAACTTTTATGTATGGAGTGAGAGCTAAATCAACTTTTATGAGCATGTGATATGATGATACATTATAGGTCATTTTGGACCAATTCCATTGAACAAGTGATTTTCCTCAACTTCAAAAATGCATAACTCTCTCATTCTAAATCCAAATGATGTCCAATTAGTTACCATTTTGAATGCCTACAACTTTTATGAAGGAACTTTTCTCATTTGGAGCTCATATAAAAAGTTTAGTAAGGTGGAACATTGAAGTATATGACTTGACACTCAGAAATTTTTTCAACATGTTGAAATTTCCAAACTTCCACCTCAAAGTTCACCATGATCCAAGTTCCAAATGGAAAGTGTTCAATATAAGAGTTGCTCCTCTTGATCTAAGCTTTCCAAATAGTCCTAATTCATTCATTTTGGATGAGGTTTGCTAGGGTTGCGCATGGTGTTAACAGGCCTGCATCAATTGGTAAAATCAAAACCTCAAATGATCATTTCACATTGCCTTGCCGGTCAAGCTTGATTCAGACCTTATTTCAGTTGGTTTTGGACCTTAGTGCATTACTTCATGGGCCTGTACACGCCCATGCAAGCATGAACATGACATTGCCAAATTTGGAAGAAATTTCAAGTGTGCAAATAACACTTGAATTTGCTATAAATAGAGACCCTCTGAGCTCATTTCAAGGGATCCTTGCGCGCCAGCTTTGCCTCCACTCTTCAAACCCTCACAATTCAAAGGAAAACCTGATAATTTTCACTTGAAAATTGAGTTTGAATCTCACTGTTTGGAGATTCAAAAACTCCAGGATCCAAAGCTTCTTACCATTCCTAATCCACTTCTGCAAGCTATGGGAGCAAGATCAAACAAGAATTGAAGAAAGAGAGATCAAGCTCTGTACATCATTGAAGGTATTTTCTAGATTTTTCCTTCTCTTTGATTCTCACTCAATTCTCATCAATTCTATTGGATCTTTGGTTGTATGAAGTCCTATCAATGTAGGCAAGAAGATTGAGTTGCTTTGAGGTCAAATCGAAGCAACTCAGTTGACACGCCTCAAAATTCAACTCCTCATATCTCTCTATATATTTGGAGTTAGTTAAAATTGAGGTCAGATTCGTGCTCTACGTCATTTTTTCTTTCAGATCATGTCCTTTTTTTCATTTATGTCATGGTAATGATTGGACCAGTCCGACCAAGGTCGCCTGAGAAGACGACCGGCGCTTTGCTCCGGCAATGATGTGGCGTGGTCCTGAACCATTGATCCAGTTTAAAATGTTTTAATCACAAGCGTTGGTTTGGATTACCACTTGTGTGGCGCGCTGACTGAGTTCCATCATGGAATGTGCGTTTGTGTCCACTTGATCTGCCACCTCAATTAATGAGGGAGATCAAGTGGTCCACATTTTTATGTAATTTCTGATTTTCATTTTATTCCTTTGATTTTCATTAATTCATATTAATTTTGATATTGATCCAAAAAATATGAGAGTTTCACCAAATTTTTTAAACTAAAATCCTCTTTCATATTCTGAATTAAAATCATTTTTTGGATCATTATTAATATTTTTCATGATTTAATTGATTTTGTGAATATTTTTAATTGTTTAAAAATACTTTTAAGTTTCCAAAAATTCTGAAATTTTTCTCCAAGGTCCTTTGACCTTGTTTGACTTATGATAAATCTCATGGCCATTTCTTTGGTGTTTTGATGAGGTTTTAGGAAATTAACCAACCATATTTAATTTAATGCATTATTTTTAGTATATTTATATTGAATAAATGCCAAATAATTGTGTTGAGCCATTTTGATTGACTTTGTAAGTTTGACTTGTGTTGTTGGGCCTTGGTCAAGGTTGATTTGACTTTGCTAGATTAAGATCATTGGATTTAGGGGATTGATGGAATGTACATTCCATCTCCCAAAATGAATTAGTGATCTTAATTTGGTAAAAGTCCTCCTTTGTCCAATTTGAGTTTTATCTATCTTCCCTCCCTCTTCATCTTATTCCCCTTCTTTATGCATTCATGTCATGGACCTATCATATCTCTACAACCTAAGGCTAGTTGATTGCAAAATCATAAGTATGGATGAGATTAGGCCACCACTTTTGCATATTGTTTTTGTGTCTGGTATGTTTCATGAGCATTGTCCATTATACTATGTCTCTAACATGCATTAACACCAAAATTCTATTGCCCGACCTCATATAGTTGTGACTTCTACATAAGTCCAATTATGATTGCTTAACATAGCGCTAAATTTTGACACAAAAGACATAGCATTCTATTTAGTGAGATTGTAAGTCTCCCCTCTTTCATGGTATTGTGTGGAAACTTGGCTTTTTTCCCTTCCTTTGCAAGATGTCTTGGTTCAAGGATCCATGCTTGTGATAAGTGGGTTGAGTGTTCTCCAAAGAATGACTTAAAAATAAAAAAGCAAAAGCAATACTAACTTCTAACTCATTAACAACTAATATTTAAATTCAAGTCATTTACTTTAATGCACTTTATTTTTTAAGCCTTATTCATTTGCTATTATTCATACCATTCTAATTGTTTATGATAATGTCATTTTTACTTTGTCCACTTGGACCATATTTGTGTGATATATTTTGTTTGTGTATATTGTGTTTGGTTGTTTGGTCTTTGACCATTAATGTACATAATAAGAACAAAAACCCTAAAAAACATCTTGTGTTGATTGTTGGTTTGATCTGAGACAATTGGACTTAGAATTTAGGCAACACTCTCTATGCAAAGGACTTGACCAATTCCAACTTTCATGTAACCAAGTGCTTGTAATTTGAAACTTCATCTGATACATCATTGAAGATCCATTTGAGTTCATCTGCATCATGATCATTGTGAAGTTGTCATTTTGAACCTGTGACTTATGGCATTTTGAAATTCATCTGCTACATGGGCAAATTTAAAGAAGATCATGGAGTTGCTAAGCTTGGATGTGGCTATCTTTATTTGATGCCTTGCTCTTCAAGTTGTTATATTGTGCATTGTTTGTTGCTTGATTCTAATGTCCAAGGGAATTTGGGTTTCTACATGACATTCTTGTCTATTGGGTTGCAGCTCATTGGTCAGATCTTTTCAACTCTTAACTTTTAAATTTATACTTAGGATTAGTACCTTCATCTCCTTCCTATTTCTTTAATTTCAAAATCTCTCCCTCTTGTAGCGGGGTATTCGTTACCTTTAGATTTATTGACTAAATCAAAAGTAAACCATACAAGTCGAGTCGCCACCGCACTTCTATTTATCCAAAGGAAAGGTTAGAAAGCGAACAAAAACCGAGAAGTTTTATCAAATCAAAAACTAATAAAAATGTCAGAGATCGGGGTAAGGGGGTTGGTTATGCAATGGGATGGTTTTAAGCACCCAAAACATCCTAGGTACTCCTAGGGAGCCCTTTTCACACTTGTTTTAAGGTTGGTATTTTGTGAAAAATTTGTTTGTGCAAACATGATTGAGGAGATGAGGAGAGAATATATAAGTTATTTACAATTTGTTTTGATGGATAAACCCACTGCCTACGTACCATCTTAAAAAAGATTAGGATCAAAACCTCGTAGTTCGGGGTAAAAATATCAAAACAAGTTGGTGAATTGATTGGTCCAAAAGACTTAAGGTCTTTTGTTATCCAAGGGAGAAAACTCAACCTAAAACCACAAATCCACCATGTGAGGATAACTTCAACATGCTAGTGAGGGGTTAGCCCTATAATAAGAATGGAAGACTCATTGTCCATCACTAAGGATATAGGTGAGTATTATATCTACCTCAAGGATAACTCAAACCTAATAGCTAAAGGTTATGAAAAGTTTTGATAAGAAATGGCCATTGAAACCATAAAAACATTTGAATGAGTTATATTTACCAATGAAAAGTATTTACAAAATATGGTCAACGTTGACTTAAAGATTCAATTCAAAATAAGTGTTATGAAAAGAAAGTTTGAAAATCAAAAGCATAATGCTTAGGTTTCTAATGTTTGAAAACAAGTGTTAATGTTTGGACAAAGGTTTTGGCTTGGGTTAGAGTGGAGGGAAGAAGAATAATGGCTAGAGTCCTAATCATACAAGAGATGAAGGATAAGAAACAAGACCACAAATGTAGTTCCTTTCTTGAGATCATATTGATGATCCAAGTAGCTCCCATCCTTTGGAATAAGCAAGCAAATAAGTGTATACTCAAGCAATCAATCAATCAAGAAAAGCTCTTAGGAATCTTCAAATGGCTCTTGGATCTCTCACTTTAGAAGCACATAACAATGGTTCTTCAATTTGGCTCAAATAGGAATCCCTAGCACAAGAGCACACACATCAAGAAGTTCCATGAAGTAAATCAAGAATGGACAAGAGTGAGTTTAGAGATTTGGTCCTTCTAATCCATCTTCAACATTAAGGCCTTTTTACTCCATTTTTGCATAGGGAATGTCCTAGAATCTAAGTCCATTTGTCCATTTTTGCATTTGGTTCACAACAATCAAAACAAAAGCACAAACACAATAATATATACACAATTATATGCTCAAGTGAGCAAAAGGCAAATTGCATTAACATAAACATGTGCTCAAATGAGCAAAGGGCAAAAGCAAATGAGTAATATGTACAAGAATAATAAATTGCATAAATGTAAAATGCAAGAATTAAATGTTAATGGTTAATAGTTAGTGTTAGAGTTAGTGTGCCATAAGGCAATTTAGCGCTATGTTAAGCAATCGTAATTGGACTTATGTAGAAGTCACAACTATCTGAGGCCGGTCAATAATAATGTAGGCAACAACACAAGTTAGAGATCTTGATTAGTGAATCAAGCTCCCACAACTTGCCATGCCAAAAAGAAGATGAGAAATGATCTTGTATTGATTTAGGTTCTTTGCTTGATTAGGAAGCAACCTATCCTTAATGCAAAGCCATTCACTTGATCCATGATCAAGATGAATTAAATTTGAATCAAGGAAGGTTAGACCTCCCATACATCAAGGCTAACCACCAATCTTTAACTCATTGATCAAAAAAAGAAAAAGAAGAAGAAGAATGAATGAATGAATATTAAAGTACATTAATGGAAATGAAATGAAGTAGTCAACAAGTATTGACCAAAGATATATGAGATCAAGGTCAAACAATAGTAAACAGAAGCAAGATGAAGATTAGAAGTCAAGAAACAAATAAAATATTTTTGGTATTTTTCAAAATTAAAATAATACTTGTATTAAAATAATAAAGAAAGGTCAAACTTCAAATTCACTTCAAATCAACTTTGAAAAGTCCAAGTGAATTATCCTAAGTTCAACAAGGTCAAACAAAGTTTGACAAAAAATTTCAGCATTTTTAGAAGTCAGAAACTATTTTTAATCAATTAAAAATGCATAAAAATAACCTAATTGAATTAAAATCTCAAATAAATTTCAAATCAATTAATAAATTGATGAGAGTATTTTTCATAGATCCATCATCATTCAAAGAGGTTGGAAAAATATTTTTGTATTTTTTGAATATCAAAAACTATTTTAAATGAATTAAAAATAACCAGAAAAGAGAGAATTCCTAAAAAAATATCAAATTATAAAACAAAAAATATTAAAAATCATTTTTAGAAAATAGAATTTAAAAGGAGAAAAATGCAATTGGTCTCACATTTTTTGGACCAATAATGAAGGAGATATGAATTTTTAAAATGAAATGGAATTAAAAGAAAATAAAAATCAGAATTTAAAAATAGCAAAAAAGCGTGGAGCGTTGGATGCAGAGCTCATGAATTGAGCTGGCAAATCGTGTGGCCCCTGAGGGCGCGCCTACCATGTTCTTTAGTCAATGCATCACACATAGCCATTAAACAAGTCATAACATGGGACGAATCAGATTGAATCTGGAAAATGAAACGCACGACCATGATTGAATCTGGAGACTGGAAGGTGGTGTACACCACCGTCTTCTCCGACCAGCTTCCGGCGAAGGCAAAAATTGCAGAGAAATAAAAGTTCATGGAAAGCCACGATCCAGGTACCAAATGAAAGCTGGGGTGATGTACATCACCCATGTGCCAACCAAATCCACTCTAGATTCCTATTGAGAGAGAAATCAGAGGTTGAATTTCATGGAGTTCAACTGAAACTTATTGGATTTTGAAAATTCAAAGCTCAAATCAACTGCCTCTATGAAGAGGACTTTAGATCACACAACAACAACAAGAAACAACCAATGTATAAGTGGATTCGAAGAAAATAAAATCTGAAGTAAACCTCTGATTTGCAGAGCTTGAGAGCATGATTTCTGTGTGATTAAGCTTGTAGTGTGATCTATGGATTAAGGTAAGCAAGGCTGAGGAACTTTAGATCTAAAAATCAATCAATGAAATTGAATTTTAGATCTGAGAAAATTGAGAGAAAATGGTGAGTTCCTTTGAGTATGGGTGAGGAATCAATCGTGCAACATGTAAGGCGCCTTCAGGTTATTGAAATGAGGAGCACAAGGCACTTATTTATAGCAAAAGGCATGGCTGAAAGCATGATCAAAGCATTGCATGGATGGAAAGGGCCTCCATGCATGGGCCTATACAGGCGCATGGAGGGCCCAATTCCACTTAGATTTGCAAGCTAATCAACAACAAATGTAAATTGGACGTGCATATTGTGTATAATCAAATCATGCAATGCAATTTTAATTGATTTCCAAAAATGCACCAATATGTTCATGCTTTCGAAAATGGCTTTTCCATAATTGAAACATAACCTTATGAGTAATGGTTGGAAAGCTTTTTGCATGAGGATCATTTGTTATGTTGATCAAAACTTCATTTGACATTTGGAAATTGGTGAAAATTGATCATGAAGTGTAGGGTGCAAAACATGTACATGTGAGAATTTCAAAAATGGCCAAACTTTAAGCACTTCTGTTTCAATGATGCAAGCTCCAAATGACAAAACTGTCAACATCAAAGTTGTATATCTTTTCATGACAATCAATTTGGACTTAAATTTTGCATAATTTGGAGTTTTGATGAAGAAGTTATGGGCACTTGAAGTTGGACTTTTTCACATTTCAATGCCTTTGGTCCAAAGTGACCTATAATGTTTTGCATTATCACATGTATTTATTTTAGGATTATGAAAATTTGCTAAACATAACAAATTAATTATACATATTAAACTTTCAAATTAATTTTATTCCACCTCAAAATCATGAAAAATGAATGAGTTATGTCCTTGGGAAGTTGACCCAAAATTAGGGTTTCAGTTAAAATGACCTATAATATCTTGGAATGGATGATGACCTTCCAAGCTTCAAATAAATTTTTGATGAACATGAAAGTTGTTCATATGGTTCTTAAGAACATGTTTTCTCTTTGGGTAATCTACATTTTACAAACACATAATAATTTAGGTCTCAGTGCACTTAAAAATAGTCAGATGAATTGACTGATCAACTTCTCAAGTCCAAAACTCATATCTTGATGAATTGATGAATGAGGGCACTCAAATAAGTTCAAATATTCATGCAATGATGAATTAAAGAACTTCCCTTGATTGTATTTGATCATGGGTTGAGGTTGCTTCATGAGCAAGGCACAATTGATGAATAGATGAATTAGGGTTTCCTTGGGAAACAAGCCTCAAACCCTTTGGTTTGCTTTGATAAAAATGATGAATTGAGATACTTGGGAGGCATATATAATGAATAAGAGCTTTGGGAACCATATCCATGTTTGCTTTCATCTTCTCTTGGCCATATCACTGCACACAGGATCTCCTAGAAGCTTTGGATCTTGTGACTGCTTAAGCTACAAACAAAAGATGTTAGTGACATATTTTTGTGCTTTTGGTTAGTGTATAAAATGAGAAAAGCAATAATATACAATTCAAGCATGCTTATTGACCTCAAACCAACTCTCAAAAGTTCCCACCCCAAAGGTAAGGAGCCAAGATGCTATGATCCTTGAGGCAAGATGCAAATGCAATGATATGATGCCATGAGGGATCTTAGGGTCAAAATTAGGGTTTTACACTGCCTTTTAAAAAACTTATTTGATTGTGCTTGTTTTTCTAAACTTAGACCCTTTGCAAATTAGAAACTTTGGCCTCATGCCATTGCATTTTAAAACTTCTTTTTTTAATCAAACTTGTAAATATACTTAATTATACTTGACTTAAAATTTTCAAAAAGTCAAAAAAGAACTAACTCATTCAAACCATTTTTAGGCCTTTGTGCCTTTCAAACTTAATTTTTGTTAAAAACAATGCATCCATTTTGAAATTTATACCACGAACTACGAGGTTTTGATCCCTCATTTTTTTTATGTTGGTACGTAGGCACAAGTTCGAAGGTCTTGTCAAACACAAAAATATAATTAATGAATTCTTTTCTCATCCCCCCATTCTATTTGTTTGCCAACATCATTTGTACAAAACACATATGTACACAAGAAAGGGCTCCCTAGGAGTACCTAGGACACTTTGGGTGCCTAACACCTTCCCTCTGTGTAACCAACCCCCTTACCTGTAATCTCTGGCATTTTATTTGTTTTGAGTTGAAAACTTCTTATCTTTGGGTTTTGTTCGCACTTTTCCCTTTTCTCTTGGAAAAAATAAAAGCGCGGTGGCGACTCTGGTTTTATTGATGTCTTGCTTATTCATAGCTTGATGATCATGAATTTACCGCTACATGTCTTATGCACTCAAGAATTTCTCATCTTTAGTCTTTCTGTCAATGTTGTTACTCTTCCCAAGTTGAGGTCTGACCATCATCCCATCTTTTATGAAGCATGCTTTACCCATCAAAAGTTTGTTAGTCTATTCAAGTTTCTTTCTATGCGGACCCTCCATGGTCACTGTTTTTGATTTCATCAAAACCAATTAAAATCTCCACCATTCAATGGCCTATGATGTATGTGTACATATTGCTTTTCCACCATTCAAATTCACTAGAATCACCACTTAATGTGGGAGGTTCAACAACATAATTATTCTTTTCAGACGTACTTTGATCATACGAGGACTGAGAGTACCCCTACTTGAACCAATTCCAAATTCATTGTAACACTCCGATATTCAAATTATTTTTTTGTAATTTAATTATGTGATAATTGTGGTTGTGTTGTGTTGATTGGTGTTTTGATGTGTTGTGCTACCATTGGTGTGAGATAGTTGCCTTAGAATTATATAAATTAAGGTATTGGGTGTGTGTGAGCAAAAGTGTAGAAATGGTGGTGTGGTGAGTAAAAATAATTAATAATTAATTATATTAGTTATTATTTAGTTAATTAGTTAATACTATATTAGTTTAATTAGTTAATTGAGTGTGTTATTATTATTATTATTATTATTATTTAATAGGTGGAAATTAGTGATAATAGTAATAAGTTAATAAAATAATAAGAGGTGATTATTATTTAGATTAAATGATTAGAGGTATTATTATTTGTTATTATTCTATTTAGTGGGATTAGTAATAATAATAAGAGTTATAATAAAAAAAGAAAAGGGGATAGTGAGATATAAATAGAGAACACATAACAATTTGGAGGAAAAAGAAGAAACTGAGAAAGGGTGAAGAAGGAGCTAGGGCTCAAGAGAAGAATTCACCATTGTTGAAGGTCAAAGAATCAATTGACAAGAACTCTAAGGTAATGGTGGGGTTCTGATTATCTAAGGGTTAACATGATGATGGTGGGTATATTATGCCATATAGGTTTTGTGCTTTTTTCCTCCATATTCATGATCATTGTGATAATTGGTAATTGTTGAATTGTGTGCGTGTCTGTGGTATGATGATGTTGTGAATGATGTTGGAATGATGAATTATTGCAATTGTTGTTGTTGGAATCATAAAAATTGATTGGATTGTATGATGTCAATGTTGTGTGATTGATGTTGATTCGGGTTAGAGTCAGAACTGAGTTATGATTATTTTTGATGTAAATAAGTTGGGGTTTTGAACTTTGGAAAATGGCTCTTTTGTGTTAAAATGTTGTATAAATGATTTGTAAGAAAAATGAGGTATTGGGATGAATTTTAAGTGATTTTCATTTTGAAAAGTTGCAGAAAAGTGTTTCTGCAACAGTGTAATCGATTACCAAATATGGAGTAATCAGTCACACTACTTAAAACACATTTTTTGGGCAATATTGGGAGGTGTAATCGGTTACCAGTTTTTGGGTAACCGGTTACCATGTGTGTGTTGGCAGTGTGGGTTGCGCTACAGGGTGTAGTGTAATCGGTTACTGGTTTTAGGGTAACCGGTTAAACTGGGAGCATTTTCATAAAAACTTTAAAAATTCATAATTTTTGTTCCAAGTGTTCGATTCGAGTGTCGTTTGAAGCGTCAAAAATCTAAGAGCATGTACTTGAAGGAGAAGGGCGATCCAAAACGAAGCGAAATTTAAAATTTCTCCTTTAATGATCCTTACGAATGAGCATGATCAGTGATAGAATCATTACCTCTTGTGGTGATCACGAACGTTGAACAATGACAACGCCTCTACTTAGTCCACACGAACGGATTCCTTCAATCTCAGTGCTAGCTGCTACGAATGAAGGCTTTGAGTGAGAGAGAGAGAGAGTAACGAAATTGCAAGTGTGACAATGCTTCTACACAAGAGTTCTATTTATAGAACCACTTGTGTGGGCTGCAAGCTAAAAAGCCCACTCAAGGGTATATGGCCCATATCTTATAATATGCCAAAATCACTTAAGCGCGTGGTACCTTACCATATTTCGTATTCTACTTAAGTACACCGTACCTTACGATGTTCTATAATTCACTTAATGGCACCATATATTACAGTATTCCTTAATTACTCTATCTCTCATCAATCCGTCCTTTGTGTGTGACCCTATAGGTTTTCACGGCATTGGCAATTATATTAAATCACGTATTTAACATAATAAACAGTGAGCGGTATCTAGCAACACATCACTGCTACCCAAGACACAAAAATATCATGTGATCTGACAAATCCTTCTGTGATAATAATTATGTGTATAATTACCCTTTTGCCCTTATGTCTATACTGAACATAAGGCATAGACCGTGTCATCCTTGTCCAGTTCAATATTGGGCCCATAGACATTTATCCTGTTACGCAGGATGGGAAAATTCCATCTAGGTCACTCATGTCCCTTAGCATGCTTCGTGGAGTACCCAACAGCTGTCTTTATGGTCATCCAGTTACGGATAACGTTTAATCAGCAATAAGGCACTCGACTCTACATCTAGGGTCCATAGTGGTTTCAGGTCGAAGGGTGGTATACACCATTATCACCATGAGAATGACTTATGACACTTTGCATAACATTCTATATAGTATTCTCATAGCGGGTCAATCTAGTATAAATATTACTCTTAATAATCATACCTATGTTTGAGACTTGATAACTCCTTATCCATGATCCATGAGATGTGATCATCAGTCTATAAACATAATAGTCATTATGCTTTAATGTTATCCCACTTCACAATAAAGCTCGACTACGGATACTTTAAGAATAGTGTCCTTATATTTAATGTGATCTCATGATTAAGTCACACTTCATACATTAAACGGACTATCTATTCTAGGGACTTTATTAAACAAACATAATAAAGAAAAGGACTTTTATTATTAATAAACAATTCGATACAAGTACCAAAAGTATTGGCCTCTAGGGCTTACACCAACAAACTCCCATTAGCACTAGAGCCAATCAGGCATACCCCTAATGCCCATAAATCTAGTATGACCATCATGCTTCTGCTGCGCAAGAGGCTTTGTCAGTGGGTCAGCAATATTGTCAAGTGTAGGTACTCTGCATATTTTCACATCTCCTCTATCTATTATCTCTCGAATGAGGTGATAACGCCTAAGTATGTGTTTGGATCGTTGGTGAGATCTAGGCTCCTTAGCTTGTGCGATAGCACCATTGTTATCACAATAGAGACCAATGGGACCCACAATGCTAGAAACTATGCCAAGTTCACTAATGAATTTTTTGATCCAAATAGCTTCCTTTGCTGCACTTGAGGCAGCAATATACTCGGCCTCGGTTGTAGAATCAACAACTGTATCTTGCTTTGAACTTTTCTAGCTCACAGCGCCACCGTTTAAGCAAAACACATAACCAGATTGCGATCTAAAGTCATCCTTATTTGTCTGGAAGCTAGCATCGGTGTATCCAATTACAGCCAACTCTTCCTGACATCCATATATCAAGAATGAATCCTTAGTCCTTCTCAAATACTTAAGGATATTCTTGACAGCTACCCAATGGGCATCACCAGGATCAGATTGGTACATACTCGTTGCACTTATACGAGACATCTGGTCGAGTATATAACATGGCATACATGATAGATCCTATTGCAGATGCATATGGAATCTTATTCATGCGATCTCTTTCTTCCTTAGTTGAAGGGGATTGTGTTTTTGATAGACACATGCCATGTTGCATATGTATGAATCCTTTCTTGGAATCATGCATATTAAAGCGTCTCAGCACTTTGTCTATGTACGTACTCTGACTTAGGCCAAGCAGTTTTTGTGATCTATCTCTATAGATTCTGATTCCTAATATATAGTCTGCTTCACCTAGGTCCTTCATAGAAAAGCATTTCCCCAACCAAGACTTTACTTGTTGCAGGGTAGGGACATCGTTTCCAATGAGTAATATGTCATCTACATATAATACCAGGAAAATGATCATGCTCCCACTAACCTTCTTGTAGACACAAGGCCCATCTTCGTTCTTGATGAATCCATATTGTTTTACCGTTTCATCAAAATGAAGATTCCAGCTTCTGGAAGCTTGCTTCAATCCATAGATTGATCTTTGTAACTTACATATCTTTTGGGCTTCTTCTGGTATGTCAAATCCTTCAGGCTGTGTCATGTACACATCCTCAAGAAGATTCCCATTAAGGAAAGCAGTTTTGACATCCATCTGCCATATTTCATAATCATGATATGCAGCGATAGCAAGTAAACTCCGAACAGATTTAAGCATTGCAACTGGTGAAAAGGTTTCATCATAGTCAACCCCATGAATTTGTTTATATTCTTTTGCAACCAGTCTTGCCTTATAGGTATGTACCTTACCATCCATGTAAGTCTTCTTTTTGAAGACCCACTTGCATCCTATAGGGTTAACTCCAACAGGAGGCTCTACCAAGGTCCAAACTTGATTTGTGTACATGGAATCCATTTCAGATTTCATGGCTTCTAGCCACTTCTCAGACTCGGGACCAGTTATGGCCTCTTGGTATCATCTTGATCCATGAGTAATACATCACCTTGATCAGTTATGAGATATCCATATCTCTCAGGTTGGTGACGTATCCTGCTTGACCTACGATGGTCTTGTTTTACTTGAGCAAGTTGATCTTCCACAACTACTTGTGTTTCCTGCTCTAATTCCTCCATAGGTGTATCAATGCTTTATGATTTTGAATTTCTTCAAGCTCTACTTTCCTCCCACTGATTCCTTTGGAAATAAAATCCTTTTCTAGGAAAACTCCAGTTCGAGCAACAAACACTTTTCCCTTAGAAGGATTGTAGAAGTAATACCCTCTTGTTTCTTTAGGATACCCCACAAATAAGCATTTGTCAGATTTGGGCTCAAGCTTAGTTGAAATTTGTCGTTTCACATAAACTTCGCAACCCCAAATCTTCATGTAAGACATATGTGGTTTCTTACCACTCCATATCTCATATGGTGTCTTCTCAACCTTTTTGGATGGAACACGGTTAAGTGTGTAAGCTGCTGTCAATAGTGCATGTCCCCAAAAGGAGTTTGGAAGATCGGCGTGGCTCATCATGGATCAGACCATGTCTAACAGGGTTCGATTTCTTCTCTCAGATACACCATTCCATTGGGGTGTTCCAGGAGGAGTAAGTTGGGATAGGATCCCACACTCTTTCAGATGGTCATCAAACTCTAGGCTTAAATACTCACCACCTCTATCTGATCGAGGAGTTTTAATATTCTTACCTAGTTGGTTTTGTACTTCATTCTTGAATTCCTTGAACTTTTCAAAGGACTCTGATTTGTGTTTCATTAAATACACATAACCATATCTACTGAAATCATCAGTAAATATGATGAAGTACTGAAAACCTCCTCTGGCTGGTATGTTCAGTGGTCCACATACATCAATATGTATGAGGGCAAAAAGATCATTAGCTCTTTCACCTCTTCCTGTGAATGGAGACTTTGTCATTTTTCCAATTAAACAAGATCTGCATGTCTCATATGATTCATAATCAAAAGAGTCCAACAGTCCATCTTTATGGAGTTTGGAAATGTGTTTCTCATTTATGTGGCCTAATCGACAATGCCAAAGGTAAGTTGGATTTAACTCATTAGGTTTCATCCTTTTAGTATTAATGTTATAAATAGGCATTTCAAGATCAAGGACATATAGTCCATTGTTCATTTGTGCAGTAGCATAGAATATATCATTCAAATAAATTGAGCAACAATTGTTCTTTATTATAAATGAAAAACCAAACTTGTCCAAACAAGAAACGGAAATAATATTCCTGCTAATTGCAGGTACATAATAACATTTCTCTAACTGAATTATTAAACCACTAGGTAAAGTCAATACATAAGTTCCTACGGCTAAAGCAATAACCTTTGCTCCATTGCCAACTCGTAGGTCGACTTCACCTTTTGCCAAATCTCTACTCCTTTTTAGTCCCTGCACATTGGTACAAATGTGAGAACTGCATCCAGTATCTAATACCCATGATGCAGAAGTAGATAAATTAATTTCAATAACAAAAATACCTGAAGTTGAAGTCTCTACTCCATTCTTCTTATCTTCCAGGTACTTTGGGCAGTTTCTCTTCCAGTGTCCGGTCTTACCGCAATGGAAGCAGGCGCCTTCTTTTTCTATGCCTCCACTAGGCTTCAAAGCAGCAACAGTGGGTTTGGGTTTGGCAACTTCCTTGCCTTTCCCTTTATCACCCTGCTTGGTGGGCCTTTTGTTCTGTCTCTTTCCATTTCCGATCATCAGAATGGAATTCCCTTTTGACTTTAAATTCTGCTCAGCAGTTCTTAACATGGCTAACAGTTCAGGAAGAGATTTGTCCATATCATTCATATTGAAATTTAGGACAAATTGACTGAATCTATCTGGCAACGATTGCAAGATCAAATCAGTCGCAAGTTCCTTTCCGAGGGGAAAACCCAACCTCTCAAGGTTTTCCACATACCCAATCATCTTGAGCACATGGGGACCTACAGGGGCTCCCTCAGCTAACTTACCTTAGAAAAGGGCTTTTGAAACTTCAAGCCTTTCATGCCTTGCTTGCTCTTGATAGAGCATCTTCAAGTGTTTGATCATATCGAACGCTGCCATGTTCTCATGTTGCTTTTGCAACTCTGAGTTCATGGTAGCTAGCATGAGACAAGCAGTTTCATTGGCATTATCGACATGCTTCTTATAAGCATCTCTTTCTGCCTTAGATGCAGAACTAGGAGGTTCCTCTTCAGGAACAGGTTTCTCCAAGACATACAACTTTCTATCATGTTTGAGGACAATCCTCAGATTTCGGTGCCAATCCAGAAAATTTGTCCCAGACAATTTTTCCTTGTCAAGGATTGATCGCAAAATGTTGTTAGAGGTGTTTGTTGTCATGGTAATCTACATGAAAATAATGAAAATATAAGTATCAATAACATATTTAATTAGACCTTTAATTAAATATGCTCCCACTATTTTACTCAAAACAAATGACCCTCACCATTTGATTCGGAAAATCCCGTTGGAAGATTTTCTAGTGGGTCGAGATCCATATTTCACTTTGTTTTAAGTCCGCGTAGGCGGATTACACAAAATTAGGTTATTTAGGTAGGAACTCCTTCCAATTGTATCTAATACAACTCTCGAATATTTTAGTTGGGTGAATAACTCCTTATTCTATTCCATCACATGGATCATTTCCAACTCTTGCTTCTAAACATATATAATCTTATTATAATTTGTTTAGTTAAGTTTGACCCATTGTTTTAACAACTGGATATTACAATTATCCCATCGCACCTTACTAATATAGAACATGCACCTCGCGTAGGCGAAACCTACATTATCCGATACCAGTCTTGATGAGTGCTAAAACTTGGAAAGCATAAACTTAATATTTAATTTAAGGGAATTTGCAATTATTTTGATCTCACCGTCTTATTTATCATATAAATCGTCTCTCACATGCATCAACATACATTCACATGCATCAACATACATATATAATGAAACAGTTATGGCCCCTAGCGCAATTGTTCTCCCAAGCCAATGAGAGAACCTAAGTTAACCTAATAACGATCTAAGCTTCTCCAAGCAAGATCTTCAAGGTTGTCCTCCTTTGATATTGAATTCTTCTCTTTCTTCATAACATTACATTACATAAAAGAAACTCGTTTTACATACGAGGGAGTGAGATGAGAAAAGAAGTTACATTAAGAGATTAAAAGAGAGGCATGACACGCAGGTCGTATTTTAAAACCCAAAACAAAATAAAGGAAAACTAAGGTCATAACCGATCACCACAAGACAATAATGATAAACACATTATTATTATTAATTTTAATTCTTTTAATTAATTAAAACCAAATTAAATTTCGGCGACCGATCACATGGTTATTATGAATGGGTATGATCAGTGATAGAATCGTTACCTCTTGTGGCGATCACAAACGTTGAACGATGACAACGCCTCTACTCAGTCCACACGAACGGATTCCTTCAATCTCAGTGCTAGCTGCTACGAATGAAGGCTTTGAGTGAGTGAGAGAGAGAGAGAGAGTAACGAAATTGCAAGTGTGACAATGCTTCTACACAAGGGTTCTATTGATAGAACCACTTGTGTGGGCTGCAAGCTAAAAAGCCCACTCAAGTGTATATGGCCCATATTTTATAATATGCCAAAATCACTTAAGCGCGTGGTACCTTACCATATTTCGTATTCTACTTAAGTACACCGTACCTTACGATGTTCTATAATTCACTTAAGGGCACCGTACATTACAATATTCCTTAATTACTCTATCTCTCATCAATCCGTCCTTTATGTGTGACCCTATAGGTTTTCGCGGCATTGACAATTATATTAAATCACGTATTTAACATAATAAACAGTGAGCGGTATCTAGCAACACATCACTGCTACCCAAGACACGAAAGTGTCATGTGATCTGACAAATCCTTCTGTGATAATAATTATGTGTATAATTACCCTTTTGCCCTTATGCCTATATTGAACACAAGGCATAGACCGTGTCATCCTTGTCTAGTTCAATATTGGGCCTATAGACATTTATCATGTTACGCAGGATGGGCAAATTCCATCTAGGTCACTCATGTCCCTTAGCATGCTTCATGGAGTACCCATCAACTGTCTTTATGGTCATCCAGTTACGGATAACGTTTGATCAGCAATAAGGCACTCGGCTCTACATCTAGGGTCCATAGTGGTTTCAGGTCGAAGGGTGGTATACACCATTATCACCATGAGAATGACTTATGACACTTTGCATAACATTCTATATAGTAATCTCATAGCAGGTCAATCCAGTATAAATATTACTCTTAATATTCATACCTATGTTTGAGACTTAATAACTCCTTATCCATGATCCATGAGATGTGATCATCAGTCTATAAACATAATAGTCTTCATGCTTTAATGTTATCCCACTTCACAATAAAGCTTGACTACAGATACTTTAAGAATAGTGTCCTTATGTTTAATGTGATCTCATGATTAAGTCACACTTGATACATTAAACGGACTATCTATTCTAGGGACTTTATTAAACAAACATAATAAAGAAAAAGCCTTTTATTATTAATAAACAATTCGATACAAGTACCAAAAGTATTGGCCTCTAGAGCTTACACCAACAATACTTTCATTTAAAATTGGTTTTAGTACCTTAAAATGAATATTTTGTTGTGTGATAGTGTGGAAATGCATTGTAATGTTTATGTGGCGGTGTGACATAACCTTAAATGCACTATTGTTGCTTGTTACATTGTATTTTGATGTTGTTGAACTGTATAATATGTGTTTGATGCACGGTGGCCAATATTGGCGGTGTACATTGACTATGATGGTGGATCATTGTGAATGATGTTGTTGTTGCATGTATAACATGTTGCATGCATTCATGTTGTTGGATAAATGGTCCGTTGTTTGTGAGCCTCAAATCCCATTATGTGGATTGGGCCGGTAGCTGATTACGGAGGTGATAGAATCAGTGAGTCGTTATCGAAGGTGATGATAACAAATTGGTGGCTTTGATCCTAGGAGGTGAGGATCAAAGCGATGAACCTGAGTATTCACGTATTGGTACCACATGCATTGAGTCGAGTTGTTGAGTCTCATTGCATTGTACATTGGTTGCATTTGTTATTGTGTTAGATGGTTGATTATGTTGTTATTATGTCGAATGGTTGATATGTTACAGTTATTTTAGATAGTTGTTATGTTGTTATCCTGTGTGGATATATGTGATGTGGATTATGTGGAATTGTGTTGTGGAATGAGTGACGTGCATGTGATAATATGATGCTTACTTATTATCATGTTTTCCTTTATATAATTATGATATCTGATCGGGAAAATAGCAAGTGTACTATTTTGCCTTTTATAGTAATAATGGGGAAATTCCCCGAATGTCGATCTCAAGGACTGCAAGTTAATATTGTGTTTAAATTATCATTCAATTAAACAAAAAGTATTAATTTGGTTTTTAGGTGTAAAAATATAATAATAAAAGTAAAGGTAAAAAAGGATGAAAATAAGGGTTTATAGAGAAAAAGGAACAATGCCAGGGAAGGTGTATGATTTATCCCTGTAACAACTTTGAGTCACAATTGCATCAACAAATATCAATTACTACCAGTTCTTAAGGGTATTTTATCCCAAGTCCTTGGTGAGAAAACATTTAATCAATCTACCTTATTTTCCATGTCCATAGCCAATTAGGGTGAAGTTAAGCCGTATAATATCAAGAATACTCTGGTTCATACAGGGTATCCCTAGTCCTAGGTGATATCTACTATAGAGTAACCTTATGAAAACCTTATCAATGGCGGTCCAGCCTAATTGATAACCACAAATCAATCTCGATTGGTCCGAAAGAGAAAGAAATAAACACATCAAAATGTTACCGTAAAAACAATATTACAAATACAAATGTAAACTCAAATTCGTTACAATTCTAAATCAGGGACTCCCCCTAGCATTGGGGGTTTAGCTACTCATATTGTTTAAAACAAATTCAAGATAAAAATTACACATTACAAGTAATTGGATGACTTTGATTTTCAATCGCTCCCGCTCATGAGACCCTTCAACTCTCTGAATGCCTTGATCTCTGTAATACTCAATTGCTTCACAATACTGTATTTTTCCATATTCCAAGATGATTTTTCCTTTGGTAGAAGACCCTCTTTTATAGTGAAAATTCCAAGCAGTAGTTGGATAGGTCCAAAAATATCTCTAAAAAGCCCGACGAACAAAAGCCCGAGAAAAACTGAATTTTTAGGCTTGGGTTGACACGGCCCGTGTCAGCTAACACGGGTGGCCGTGTCAGCCTACTGTCTTGGCTAACACGCCCCTGACATGGGTGACATGGGTGATACGGTTGACACGACCCGTGTCAGCTGACATGGGTGGCCGTGTCAGGCCACTGTATTCTTCAACACACCCTCCTTTGCCTTACATGGCCCGTGTCAGGTGACACGGGTGGCCGTGTCAGGCCTCCTGTACCGGGGTTTTCTGCTTCTCTACTTGCCGGAATCTCGCATTGTCTCGTTCTGAGTTCCCTGGTTCTTCTACCTGAACCTGTCGGACAAAAACACAACTATCTCACGCATAAAATCACTAAAATATAAATAAAACATAACAACGATTAAAATTGCTTAAATAAAATGATGGAAGTAAAACTAACTCAAAATGTATCATAAATGCTTGCACAGTATGTCAAAAGCCTCTATTTCGTGTCAGATCAGTAATGAAAACTCAATGCAAAGGGTGACTGATCACAACCCCAAACTTAGCTCATTGCTTGTCCCAAGTAATGTTTCAGACAACATTGTCACTCCCCAGAATTCTTTATGATTCCCACCACTGCTGAGATCATTCGCTAACGTCTTCTCTTTTCCTTCCACAAGTCCTGCTTTTCTTTGTAAGTT
The DNA here is from genome assembly GCF_024323335.1 of Lathyrus oleraceus. Classification (NCBI taxonomy): domain Eukaryota; kingdom Viridiplantae; phylum Streptophyta; class Magnoliopsida; order Fabales; family Fabaceae; genus Lathyrus; species Lathyrus oleraceus. The sequence continues at coordinate 211,537,385 of NC_066581.1, forward strand.
TTCCTTCGCACTTCCACTTCAAAGCACCGTTTCACCTGTCAGCTTATATCATGAAATTCTAGTTATCAGACTTTAGATGTCACACGGGTTGTTATGACATCCAATTCTGCACAGACAGGGATTATGCAGAACTTAACAGTAAGTGCAGTAAATAACACAAGTAATTGTTCACCCAGTTCAGTCCAACATGACCTACATCTAGGGGCTACCAAGCCAGGGAGGAAATCCACTATTAGTAGTATCAATTCAAAGCTAAACTCTGTCAAAGTGTCCAACTTAACATTTACACAATTGGCCTTAAGTTAGTTTTGTTATTCTTTTGAAGAACAAACTAAGTTACATGCTGAAGTATAGCAGAACACCACTCTGTCTAATCTTCAGCAGCTGCTGTCAATGATGAATGTCATAACATCCAGTTTGACATTCAGTCAGTAGGCCTTATGCCAGGTCTGGTCTTTCCTTGATAACCAGACTGGAAATAAATACTAAGTTCTAACAGAACACCTGCTGTTCTATTCCTTAGTATCTGTTGACAGGTATGAATGTCACAGCATCCAGTTTGACATTCAATAAATCCTGTGTTAGCTAGTCCTGCAGTAACTATAATGTAGTCACACCTACATGTCATGACATCAGTCAAGACATTAGTAACCATCTAGTGTTTTACCATATAATGCAGCCAATTAAACACCTACAAACTCCCCCTTTGGCAAATTTTTGGCTAAAACACTTTGATCCCCATAACAGAGTTCATAGCAGCGGAATCACACACCTAGCAGGAAATAATACTAGCTAATACACTCAGAGTGGCAGCACACTCACACACATGGAAGTTAAATAAAAACTTCACACATAATTGCTGCAGGGGAGGAATCTGTCGTCCTGAGAGTCTGTTGTAGAGACCCATGAGTGTCTGTTGTAGAGACACCCACTCTGTTTGTTCAGGGGTTACTCCCCCTTTTTGTCAAAAATGTTGCCAAAGCCAACACCATAACCAGAGAGTAACGACAGAGTTACAGACTTGGTTTTACTTCACAGTTTCAACCAAGTTACCATCCACTTGATCTTGCTTCACAGCTTTGATCAAGTAATCACCCACTTTTGCTTTACAGTAGGTACCACCATATCAGATGCCATGATTTTGTTTCTGACATCCAGAACCACTCCTGCATGAACAACATCCTTGAACTCCTGCAGGTACATTGGCCTTCTCACAGTAGGGTGTCTCCTTACCCTCTTGTATCCACCCTTGTTGCAAGTAGCATAGCTATGATCTGTTGACCAATCATAGCCTAGTACAAATTGTTTAATAGGCAGAGATATTAAACAATTTATCCCAAACATCAGTGGTTGCTATAAGGTCTCAGAGAGACATATTCCCAGTTTGCTCCTTAAGTTTTCAAACTGAGTAGCATCCAGAGCCTTTGTAAATATGTCAGCCAGTTGAAGGTCCGTGGCTACATGTTCCAAAGTGATCACCTTGTCTTCCACCAGATCTCTGATGAAGTGGTGCCTAATGTCAATATGTTTGGTCCGGCTGTGCTGGATGGGATTCTTGGAGATATTGATGGCACTGAGATTATCACAGAACAATGTCATGACATTTTGAGTGACATTGTACTCAGTGAGCATCTGTTTCATCCAAACCAGTTGGGAACAACTACTGCCAGCAGCTATGTATTCAGCCTCTGCAGTGGACAGAGAGACACAATTCTGCTTCTTGCTGAACTAAGATATAAGGTTGTCTCCTAAGAAGAAACATCCACCTGATGTGCTTTTTCTGTCATCAGCACTCCCAACCCAGTCAGCATCACAGTACCCAGATAGGACAGGCTCAGAACCATGTGAATACAACATCCCATAGTCACAAGTCCCATTGATGTACTTGAGAATCCTTTTGACTTGATTTAAGTGGCTCACCTTAGGCTCTGCTTGATATCTGGCACACACTCCAACTGCATAAGAAATGTCAGGTCTACTTGCAGTTAGGTACAGCAGACTACCTATCATGCTTCTATACAAGCATTGATCAACACTAGGCCCTCCATCATCTTTGGTCAACTTCAGATGAGTGGGAGCAGGAGTCTTCTTGTGCCTAGCATTATCCATACCAAACTTCTTAACTATGTTCTTGGCATACTTGCTTTGGGAGAGAAACATAGAGTCCTCCATTTGGTTTACTTGCATTCCAAGGAAATAGGTCAGTTCTCCCACTAGACTCATTTCAAACTCAGACTGCATCTGGTGAACAAATTTTTGAACCATTTGTTCTGACATTCCCCCAAAGACTATATCATCAACATAGATCTGAGCTATCATGATTTTGCCTTCTTCATCCTTCACAAACAAGGTTTTATCTATGCCACCCTTTCTGTATCCATTTGAGGTCAGAAATTCGGTTAACCTTTCATACCATGCTCTAGGAGCTTGTTTCAACCCATACAAGGCTTTCCTCAACTTGTATACATGCTCAGGTTGGTTAGGATCACAGAACCCTTTAGGTTGTTCCACATAGACTTCTTCATTCAGGTATCCATTCAAGAATTCACTCTTCACATCCATTTGGAATAGCTTAAACTTCAGGATGCATGCTACCCCCAACAGCAATCTGATGGACTCAAGTCTAGCCACAGGAGCAAATGTCTCATCAAAATCTACCCCTTCTACTTGAGTGTATCCTTGAGCTACTAGTCTTGCTTTATTCCTAGTAATTACTCCTTTCTCATCAGATTTGTTTTTGTAGATCCACTTGGTACCAATGATGTTGGTCCCTTCAGGTCTTGGAACTAGCTCCCAGACTTCATTCCTTTTGAACTGCTCAAGTTCCTCTTGCATGGCAGTGATCCAGTATTCATCAGTCAGGGCTTCCTTCACATTCTTTGGTTCAACCTTGGATACAAAACAGGAATTTGAGTTTATTCCTCTTGACCTGGTAGTTACACCACTGGTGGGATCCCCTATGATAAGATCCTTAGGGTGGTCTTTCTGAATTCTGATAGATGGCACTTTGGTGGTTGCATCTACTTCACATTCAGGAGGAGGTTCCTGTACTTCTTCAGACTTGACTGGACTGTCAGTTGAACTGTCAAGGAATGTTTCAACATCCTCCATGACATCGATTCCTTCCTCTTTATCGTCCACAATGACATTTATGGATTCCATCAGGACATTGGTCCTGTAGTTGAACACTCTGTAGGCTCTGCTGTTTGTGGAGTATCCCAAAAATATACCTTCATCACTTTTGGGATCTAGCTTCCTTCTCTATTCACGATCTGTGAGAATGTAGCACTTACTTCCAAAGATATGAAAGTACTTCACAGTGGGTTTTCTGCCTTTCCATATTTCATATAGAGTGGAGGAGGTTCCTTTTCTCAAGGTAACTCTGTTGTGAACATAGCATGCGGTGTTCATTGCTTCAGCCCAGAAGTGCATGGGGAGCTTCTTTGCATGAATCATTGCTCTGGAAGATTCTTGAATAGTTCTATTTTTTCTTTCAACTATTCCATTATGCTGAGGAGTTATAGGTGAGGAGAACTCATGACTTATTCCTTCAGACGAGCAAAACTCATCAAACTTGGAATTCTTGAACTCCGTACCATGATCACTTCTAATCCGGACCACACAACTGTCCTTTTCCCTTTGAAGTCTTATGCACAGGTCTTTGAAGACATCAAATGTATCTGACTTCTCCCTGATGAAGCTTATCCACGTGTATCTGGAATGGTCATCCACTACCACGTATGCATATTTCTTCCCACCAAGACTTTCAACCTGCATAGGTCCCATTAGGTCCATGTGCAACAGTTCCAGAACTCTGGAGGTTGTGGGATGTCCCAGCTTTGGATGTGACATCTTGGTTTGCTTGCCCACTTGGCATTCTCCACAGACTCTTCCTTCATCAATCAGGAGCTTTGGAATTCCTCTAACAGCTTCCTTGGATATTATCTTCTTCATTCCCCGTAAGTGGAGATGTCCAAGACGTCTATGCCACAACTTCACCTCTTGTTCTTCCTTGGCTGAGGAGCACATGGTGGAAAAGTTAGAGACTTGAGGTTCCCACAGATAATAGTTATCTTTGGACCTGGTTCCTCTCATAGCTTCCTGATTGTCACCATTTGTCACAATGCATAGCTCCTTAGTAAATTGAACATGGAACCCTTGATCACACAGCTGGCTTATGCTGATGAGGTTTTCAGTTAGTCCTCTTACTAACAGCACATTATTCAGTTTTGGAACTCCAGAGCAGTCCAGCTTACCCACACCTTTTATTTTTCCTTTGGCACCATCACCAAAGGTCACATAGCTGGTAGTGTGAGGTTGAATATCTACCAGTAGATTTTCCATACCAGTCATATGTCTTGAGCATCCACTGTCAAAGTACCAGTCTTCTCTGGAAGAAGCCCTTAGAGCAGTGTGTGCTATCCTAGCATACCATTGTTGCTTCTTGATGGGAACATAGCGCTTATATGGTTTATGCTTAGGCCTGACATGCGAGACTTGGTTAGGGAAACCATGAATCCAGTAGCAGAAGGCTTTTATATGACCAAGTCTACCACAGTGGTGACACCTCCACTTCTGGTATTTCCTCTTCTGATGATCATTCATCCTAGTTCCTCGATGTTGAGACATTGGCTTTGACTTCCGCTTGAACTTCTGAACTTTAGCCTTTGGGCGTTCGTGTTCAGCTGAGGATCTTTTCCCAAATCCTAGGCCAAATTTGGTTCCAGACTGCTGTCCCACCTTCTTCAGGAATTTGCACACTGACTCCATCTTCACCTGTCCTCACTGGATGTTCCCATCCTTTGTTGACAGCTCTCCAGACTTTGCTGTCTAGAGACCTTAAGAAGGCTATCATACGAGGCTTCCAGTCATCATAATTAGATCCATCCAACATGGGTGGTCTGTTTGAGTGTCCTAAATCCTTGTCCATGGTACTAGAAAGTAACTTCCCTAGATCTCACCCAGAAATTCACAGGCAGGGTGCCTGCTCTGATGCCAATTGAAATTCTAGTTATCAGACTTTAGATGTCACACGGGTTGTTATGACATCCAATTTTGCACAGACAGGGATTATGCAGAACTTAACAGTAAGTGCAGTAAATAACACAAGTAATTGTTCACCCAGTTCAGTCCAACATGACCTACATCTGGGGGCTACCAAGCCAGGGAGGAAATCCACTATTAGTAGTATCAATTCAAAGCTAAACTCACCCGTTTACAACTTATCACTTAATCACTACCCAATGCAATTTCAATCTTAACCTAAGATCAGAGTTCCTACTCACTCCCCCTCAATCACCTCAGTGATTACTATCTTTAAACACTATTAAAGACAAGTTGAAGTCACACTTCAAACAACTCTTGATTGTGCTTCACAGCTTTAATCAAGATACACAGCACTCACGCTTAAAAGCTTTGAGTGACACAACACTTACAACTCAATGAACACCCTATGCCAAAGCTATCATCTACTTGATAATGGCTTGGCTTACAAGATACGTCTAATACAAGACTCACAAAAATAAAGCAGTGAAGTATGATGGACACACAAAATCTTCACGCCTCAAAATCCCTGAAACTGAATGAAGGAACGCCTTCCTTTTATATTGCAGTATCCCTGGGCTTTTGCACCTGTATTCTCCTGAATTTAAGGTCACACAAGTTCCCATAAATTCAACATTTAGGTTACTAACAAATAGGCTATTTGTTAGGTTCATTGAATGTAGATTGGTTGTTGATTTCCTGGTTTTTCTCTAAGCTGTTGACTTCCTGAAGAATAGCCTGAGAAAAAGCTGAAACAGAAAACTGAACAACCTACAATATAGCATATGCTGTCAGGCATGAATGTCACGACATTCAGCTTGACATCAAGGTCCATATGCTGAGTCTGTTTTTCCAGAAAACAGACTGTACAATTTTGCTGACCTGTACATGATCAAAATGACCATACTACTGTGACAGCTTACATTAATAAATGTCAAAATGTCCAACTTAACATTTACACAATTGGCCTTAAGTTAGTTTTGTTATTCTTTTGAAGAACAAACTAAGTTACATGCTGAAGTATAGCAGAACACCACTCTGTCTAATCTTCAGCAGCTGCTGTCAATGATGAATGTCATAACATCCAGTTTGACATTCAGTCAGTAGGCCTTATGCCAGGTCTGGTCTTTCCTTGATAACCAGACTGGAAATAAATACTAAGTTCTAACAGAACACCTGCTGTTCTATTCCTTAGTATCTGTTGACAGGTATGAATGTCACAGCATCCAGTTTGACATTCAATAAATCCTGTGTTAGCTAGTCCTGCAGTAACTATAATGTAGTCACACCTACATGTCATGACATCAGTCAAGACATTAGTAACCATCTAGTGTTTTACCATATAATGCAGCCAATTAAACACCTACATATCACATTCTCACCAATTCTCTCGGGGTAAACTGTTTTCACTCATAATTCAGAGTATGCAATATCACTCATAAGTTTGAATAGTCTCTATTTTCCTATCACCTACACACAATACACACACTTTTGAGGTCTTTCGGGTTGTAACTTGGCTTGGGTTAGGGTATGGATTATTCAAACAAAAATGGAAAACAAGTAACTTTTGGTTCAGAGTCGATGTTACATATTATGTTTGTTTCTTTTATTTGCTCGGTTTTCTTTTCTTATTTTTTTCTTCACCGAATGCCCTTTTTCGTGCTTCTTTTTGAATCTTCGAGTTATAAATTTTTCTCTTTTTATTTTTTCTTTCTTTCTCTCGATTCATCATTTTTTATTTTTGTTCTCGCACTTTCTTGGGCTTTGGGAGCTTTTGGGGTTTTTTTACCCCAAACTTAGCTTTTCAACACAGTTTGAATGCATTATCATGACTCTGAACAGGGTAAGGAAGTGTTTTTGGCCAAGGGGTACATTTATGGGGTTTAAACAAATAAATGGATACAAGCTCAAATGGGGTTAACGAGGGATATAATTATTCAGGATGGCTAGAAAGGCTTGGGGTTAATTTCAAACAACGTGCCTCAGTGTGTGTATCATGCAGTGATAGTCCCAGAGAGTCTACGCAAATTTAGAGTGATAAAGACAAACCTGAATGTCGCTCATGATGATCAATGTGTTTGGCTTTTTATGACTCACTCTGTTTGGTTTAGCTTTGACAGGATCCACAGTACTCATTAGTTTGGTGCGATTTCTTCCTTACTTCGGAATATATAGGATACTCATGTCGGTTAAGCTGTATACGTTGCGTCCGATCTTACTTTCAGCAGTGTCAACTTCCTGGGGAGATCCTTCACAACAAGCAATGGTGAGTGGTGTGATCCTTTCATCCACTCTCAATCGTGATCATTACTATTTCCAACCTATCAACACATACTTGACACACTCGCAGCATAGTGTACCTTCAAACAGAAAAATCAAATCTAGAATGCACAAAAGTAAAATAACACAATAACAAAATAATGAGAATAAAATACCAATAAAATACATAAAATCTCCCCCACACTTGAACTCAACATTGTCCACAATGTTTGCAAACAAGAGCGAAGGAGAGCACTCACAGTACCCTACTGAGGAGGTGGTTGCGGGAAATGCAACATCAACTATCGCATCATGCTGCTCATCTCATCCAACATCGCCCCCTGACGGGCTTGCTCGATGCCTTGCCATTGTTGTTCCATCCTCAAGTCACCTATTTCGGTTTGTCCCTAGCTCCATTGGCCAGTGGACCAGGATGATGAACCCGCCTCCTGTTGGGTGGGTTCCTGATGTGGTGGTACAAACTGCTCAGGAGGTGTTTGAGGATCTTCTTTTTCTGCTTCCAATCCTTCCACCTGGTCATCCATAAATTGCTCACCTGCAGTAAAGTGGTCGGTTTCGTGGCCTTCATCCGTGTCGGGGTCATCGCTCACATACAACCAATTAGCACAGTCAATAATAGCAACTCTGCCCGGATCCGACAGAGCGATAATAAACCTCTTATGGATAAGTACGAAATAGTAAGTAGGGGCAACAACAATCATACCTTGTGAAATTAGAGCAGACATGTCAATTTTTATGTTACCTGCAATTGGCGTGTCTTCGACTAAAACAGATTGATACCCGAAATGCTGAACGATTTGGGTGATCATTCCCCCTAAGGATATGCCTCCGGAGTTTGCTAGACCGACTTTGCCCAGATAGTCTGCTGCAAAGGCAGCTACATTGATGACTTTATTTTGAGCCATCGAGTACATAAAGAATAGCTCTATCTGAGTAGCTACCCATGTGCTATCGCCTCTTCCAAACAGGGTATAGGCTAAACCTTTATGAGCGTACCTGAAACATGGATTCTGGATGCCCGAGGCCTTCGCACCTTTGGAGGTGTAATTCGTCTTCCCGGTGATGGCAATCTAGAAATCCTTAGGTGAGAACCTATCTGGGACCACTCCTGGTTCGTACAAAGGGAGTCGGAGTATTGTTGCTAACTCCTCAACAGACAGGTTATGGTAATTATTAAACAACCGGAAACGCAAAGTGCCGAAATAATACCTGGTCGTGTCTATCCACCGCTTTTCAAGCTAGAATTCCGACGTGCTGAGGAATTCGAGAGTAATGCGCTCGTATGTTGGCGCCTCCAAACTCATGAACTCTAGTATCCCTAAAACATGGAACATCCGGTATACCTCCATTTTGAGCCCCAGAGCATTCAGAGTCTGCTCACACATGTACCTCGTCGGTGTGAGTTTGCGCTTCTGGTGAATTTGGTATCTCCGTTCTTGTTCCGGATTGTCAAACACGATGTTGTGTGGATTTGGATTCCGACTTGGGCACTTCCGTGACTTCGCCATTTCCGCGAGTTGTTGCTTTCCGGTGAGAATTCTCCGCGGGGGAATTTTGGACCTGCAAAAAATAAAAATTATTTGAACTTTTGAGTTAGGAAATTCCGAAACCGTGGTTAGGACGGGGGTGGGGAGAGGAGTAATATTAGTGAAGAGTGTTTTGGCTATAGGTGAATGGAAGTGGGGGTTATAGAAGGTGTTAGATGGTGGTGTTTTGAGTTTTAATGGAGGTTTGAAGGTTTTTGAGAGAAAGAGAGTAAGAATGATGAGATGGTAAAAGAAAATCTGATAATGATAAGGTTAAAGGGAAAAATTTGTGGTTAATGGTGGATTAAGTGGGTGGGTCCCACGAAAAATTCAAATTTTCAAAAAAAAAATCAAAATTTTCGCCTACCTGACACGAGTGGCCGTGTCAGGCTACTGTTTTTAAACATGGTTGGGGATGACCTTCAGTGCTCCTGACACAGCCCGTGTCAGGCCACTGTTGATCCGGAAATCCTTGTCACCTCCAATGCTCATGACACAGCCCGTGTCAGCTGACACGGGTGGCCGTGTCAGGCCACTGTTTTTCCACCATTTTGTATGCATTTTGCGCCCTACTGACACGGCCCGTGTCAGCTGACATGGCCCATGTCAGCTGACATGGGTGGTCGTGTCAGGTTGCCCCTTTTTTCCGTTTTTGGCTTTCTCTCCAGTTTAACTGCTGGTATCGCTGGCCATGTTGATCATTATTTTGCATGACTTAGACTTTTGTTGATGTGATGTTTCCTTCTTGTAGAGCTCCTGCATAAACCTACAAACACACATAACTGATTAGATATAAAAAGCGTGGGTTGCCTCCCATGAAGCGCTTCGTTTAACGTCGCATGGCTCGACGGTCCTCCGTCTGCTTAGGTGAGACAAATTTTATCGATTGGGCTACCCTCCTGGTCTTGTATGTACGGTTTAACTTACTGCCCATCCACCTTGAATGTGTCTCCGTTTGCGGGATTTCTTAGTTCAACGGCTCCATGCACAAATACTTTTTGTATCACAAAGGGTCCCGACCATCGTGACCTTAGTTTCCCTGGGAATAGCTTCAACCTTGAGTTAAATGATAAAACCAGTTGTCCTTCCTGAAGTTCTTTCTTCTGAATGCGCCTGTCATGCCATGTTTTAGTTTGCTCTTTGTATATCTTGGCATTCTCATATGCTCGATTTCTGAATTCTTCCAGCTCTTGTAATTGGAGGATCCGAGATTTACCCACTTTGGAAAGATCGTAGTTGAGGAATTGTGTAGCCCAGAACGCCTTATGCTCAAGTTCGAGTGGTAGATGACAAGCTTTACCATAGACTAGTTGATACGGGGACATAACTATTGGTGTTTTGAACGCTGTTCGGTATGCCCAGAGTGCGTCATCGAGCCTGATTGACCAATCTTTTCGCAAGGCACTGACGGTCTTTTCTAGGATTTGCTTGATTTGCCGATTTGATACCTCAACCTGTCCACTAGTCTGAGGGTGGTATGGTGTGGCGATTCTATGATTGACATAGTATTTCCGCATTAGGTTCTCCATCAGCTTGTTGAGGAAGTGGGTACCTTCGTCACTAATCAATGCTCTTAGTACCCCAAACCGTGTAAAGATACAATTCTTGAGGAAATTGATTACCACTTTTGCATCATTCGTGGGCAGTGCAACTGCTTCCACCCATTTCGACACATAGTCCACCACGACCAGAATGTATTGCTTTCCAAAGGACGGTTGGAAGGGTCCCATAAAATCTGTCCCCCACACATCGAACAGTTCGACATCTAACATGGCATTCTGAGGCATCTGATTTCTTTTGGATATGTTTCCTGTTCTTTGACATCTGTCGCACTCTTTTACCACCATTTGGGCATCTTTGAACAATGTAGGTCAGTACAATCCCGACTGGAGGACTTTTGCTGTGGTTCTGTCTCCGCTAAAATGTCCTCAATATTCTGAGTTATGACAGGCTTTTAGGATGCCCCTCTGCTCTTCCTCTAGAACACATCTCCTGACCAGGCCATCTAATCCATTTTTGTAAAGGAATGGATCATCCCACACATAAAACCTGCAATCATGCAAAAACTTTTTTCTTCTATTAGAGTCAAAGTCATCAGGTATTAGTCCACCTACCACAAAGTTCCCGTAATCGGTGAACCATGGGATATGCGTAACGGCTAGGATACGTTCGTCTGTGAACTCATCTATGATGGGGTGTGTTTCTTCTGTTTCTTGAATCGGGGTCATCCGAGATAAGTGGTCAGCAACAGTGTTTTCGCTACCCTTTTCGTCTCTGATTTCCAGGTCAAATTCTTGTAGTAGTAGGATCCATCGTAGCATCCTTGGCTTTGATTCATGTTTGGCAAAAAGATATTTTAAAGCATCATGGTCAGTATACACAATCACCTTTGATCCTAGCAGATAGGATCTGAACTTGTCAAACGCGTATACCACCACCAGGAGTTCTTTTTCTGTGGTTGCATAGTTCATTTGAGCAGAGTTCAGTACGTGGCTTGTATAATAGATCACATGCAAGAGCTTCTCCTTGTGTTGCCCTAGTACTTCCCCCATTGCGTTATCACTCGCATCACACATTGTCTCAAAAGGAAGAGACCAATCAGGGGCAATAACTATGGGGGCTGACACCAGCTCCTTCTTCAAGGCCTCGAAGGATTGCCTACACTCCTTGTCAAATAAGAACGGTGTATCTTTTACCAGCAAACTAGTCAGTGGTTTGGATATCTTTGAGAAATCTTTTATGAACCTGCGGTAGTACCCCACATTTCCTAAGAAGCCTCAGATGCCTTTTTCATTTATCGGTGGTGGTAAATTTGCTATTACCTCCACTTTTGCTATGTCCACTTTGATACCTTTGTTGGAGATCTTGTGTCCCAAGACTATTCCTTCCCGTACCATGAAGTGACATTTTTCCCAATTTAGGATCAAATTTGTTTGCTAACATCTTTCTAACACAAGTGACAAGTTAGTCAAACAATTTTAAAAAGAAGAACCGAATACTGAAAAGTCATCCATAAACACTTCCATATGCTTTTCGAGCATGTCAGCAAAGATTGAAGTCATACACCTTTGAAAGGTGGCCGGTGCGTTGCACAATTCAAATGGCATTCTTCTATAATAAAAAATACCATAGGGGCATGTCAATGCAGTCTTCTCTTGGTCTTCAGGGGCAACAACAATCTGGTTGTACCCCGAGTAACCATCTAGGAAACAATAGTAATCGTGTCCGGCTAACCTTTCCAGCATTTGATCAATGAATGGTAACGGGAAGTGATTCTTCCGTGTTGCCACGTTTAGTCTTCTATAATCAATGCACACACTCCAACCTGTAATAGTTCGGGTTGGAATCAACTCATTCTTTTCATTTTTTATCACCGTCGTGCCCCCTTTTTTTGGTACCACGTGGACTGGACTTACCCAAGAGCTATCGGAAATAGGGTAGATTAGGCCCGCATCCAAGAGTTTTACAACTCCTTTGCGTACCACTTCTTTCATGGCTGGGTTAAGTCTTCATTGTGGTTGCACCACTGGTTTGTGATCATCTTCCATTAAGATCTTGTGCATGCAAATGGTCAGGATTATACCTTTCAAGTCCTCAATTGCCCATCCGATTACACCCTTGTATTTTTTTAGCACTTGAATGAGTTCTGCTTCTTGGACACTCTGTAGACTAGCATTGATAATATTTGGGAATTTTTTTCAGTGTCTAGAAATACATACTTCAGATTTGTTGGTAACTGCTTCAGGTTCACCCTTATTTTTGGTTCTTCAGTGACATCTGATGGTGGTGGTCTTAGATCTTCCAACCGGTGTGGTCCAGATCTAATCCATTTAGGTTGTTTTTCCATCATAGCGAGCACCTCAGACTCTCCTTCATCTTCATCACTTTCAAAAATGAATAAGCTTAAGACCAATTTTAGTGGTGACTGGGGTCTATGCCTTTCATTCTCTTGAGCAATTACTTGGTCTATTATCTCTATAGTGTTTCTTGTGCCGATATCATCTTTGTATTGTATTATGTTCCTCACATTTATTTTTAACTCTTCATCATAGACCTTGAGGGTCATAGTTCCTTCCTCAATGCATATCATACATCGTCCTGTTTACAAGAAAGGTCTGCCCAATATGAGAGGAATCTCCTCATCTTCCAGCATTTCCAGAATGACGAAGTCAATTGGGAAGACAAACTTGTCAAGTTTTACAAGAACATCTTCCACAATACCATAGGGTCGCCTCACAGAGCGATCCACAAACTAAAGTGTCATTCAAGTATCTTGAACAGAGCCGATGCCTAATTTTTTATAGATGGACAGTGGCTTCAAGCTTACACTCGCTTCTAAGTTAATCAGAGCCTTCTTGAATTTTCTATCACCAATAGTGCATGGAATAGTAACCGCTCCCTTATCTTTCTTTTTCACTGGAATTTTCATGCCTTGGAGAATGGCACTGCATGTTTCAGTTAGGATGATCGGTTCTGTATCAGTGGAACGCTTCTTGGAAATGATGTCTTTCATGAACTTGGCATATATTGGCATTTGTTCTAATGCTTCAGAAAAAGGGATGTTGATTACGAGTTTTTTGAACATTTCCAAGAACTTCTCAAAATTCTTTTCATGTTGATTTTTATATTTCTGTCTTGGAGGGTAAGGGAGTTTGATTATTGGTTTAGGAACCTTCTCTTTCTCCTTGACATGAGGTGGTATTAATTCTTCATCTTGGGTTTTTGTTTCCTTGATTTCTAAATCCACCTCTATCAATCCATCTTTTTCTATATCATTTTCATCTGTTGACTTTCCACTTTGGGTTGTGACAGCGTTAACAATGTTATGTTCCCGCAGATTTGTTACCGTACCACTAGGTAGGGTACCCGGGGCTTGAGAGTTTGAAGCTAACTAAAATTCTGGTGTAGTCAGAGTTCAGATGTTCTACTCCAAGTCATGACATCTGATCCAACATTGTTACTAATACAACAAGATAGCTATACAATTAACACCCAGTACTAATGTGCACACATTCACAGATGTCACGACATCTGCTACTATATTACCATAGAATGGAAGAACACCCAGTTCTGTCCATCTGGTACAAAGACTCAGCAGAGATCAAACATAGCACTAACTTCTGTTGAGCCTGCACAGTTATCAGCATGATGTCTCAATAGTAATTTGAACATCACCTGTTACAGTATTACAGTTTGCTGGCCTTGTACTTGTATTTCCTAAAATAAAGGTTAAACACGTTAACCTAATTTCCACATATTAGGGTGCTAACAAATAGGCTATTAGTTAGGTTCATTAATTGTAGCTCAGTTGTTAGTTTCCTGGATTTTAGCTCAGCTGTTGGATTCCTAAAGAATAGCCGGAGATAAATACTGAAACAGAAAAACTAACCATCCTACAATTTAGCATATGCTGTCAGGAATGAATGTCACAACATTCAGTTTGATGACCAGAACATATACCACATGCTAAGTCTGTTTTGTTCCTGAAAGCAGACTGTGCCAAATGCTGTACTGTAAAAGACCAACCAGTCTATACTTCAGTATCAGCTTACAGTAATGAATGTCAAGACATCAAGTTTGACATTTTCACAATGAGCCTTATGCCAGGTCTGTTATCCTCCTGAAGAACAGACTGAAATAAATACTGAATTGAAGCAGAAAAACCAACTTGCCTATTATTCAGTATATGCTGCCAATGATGAATGTCAAAACATTCTGATTGACATTCAAACAGTATCTAATGTACCAGGTCTGTTATTCTCTTGATAAACAAACTGAAATACATGCTGAGTTATAACAGACAGGATTATAACGTGCAGAAGGAAAAACAAACACAGGAAATTGTTAACCCAGTTTGGTGCAACATCACCTACTCTGGGGGCATACCAAGCCAGGAAGAAGATCCACTATCAATAGTATTAATTTAGAGTTAAACTCCCCCGTTTACAACTCTTCACTTAATCCCTATGCAATGCAATCTATACCTAGGAACTCCTAGATAGAAACCACCAGTTTCCATTCCTATCACTACAATTTCAAAGTAATGCTAAACAAATTGAACTTGCTTCACAACTTCGTTCAAGACCATAACAACTCTTACCTACAGGCTTTGAGTTACAAATAATCTCAGCTTTGAGCACTGGGAAACACATGGTAACCTTCCCACAGGTTGGGAGGTTTACCTCACACCCCCCCCTAATTTTTACATTGTTTGAGGCTCACTTAACCTAGGTTACAATCTGCTATTTATAACCTAAACACCCAACTGGATTTGGGCCTTAGAAATCGCAGCAAGCTTCTCCTTTGCTGTTACAAAGTCAGCAGAAAACTTCTGCTACAATCAAGGTCTTCAATCTTTTAGTTCCTAACATATCTCCATATATATCTCCATATTTAGAAACTGTATATTCTGATTGAGTCTTTAAGACCTCCACAAGGAAGTTAGGATATTCACCAAATATCCTCACTAATCCCAGAATATATGCCTGAATTAACTAATTCAGTTTTCTACACATGTGTGATGTCACAATCACGATGTCGTGACATCGTACATGACATGTTGGTCCAGATGTTGAACTTCTTCAACCCAACATATTAAAACAACAGAGGTGATTACATTATTTGTTTTACAAAATTAATGCCAATCCTAAGGTATTAACAATCTCCCCCTTGGGCAAATTTTATCTAAAAAAAATAAACCTTACACTAGACACTACATCCCAATATGGGTATGCACTTCCTCTTTGTCATTATCTCCACCACCACAAACACCAAAGTTGGTGTACATGAGGAAGTAGATGTACAAGAATCAGTTGCATCAAAACCCTTCCCCTCAACAGTAGAGCTTCCTAAAGAATATGTAATGCTGAGTACATAGATGATGTAACTCAGATCACAAGACACAACTGTCCTCTTAACTCAGATCACAAGTCACAAGTGGTATACCCGGTTAGTGACTTTTGTGCCTGAAACCAACTTCTGCTCGCTACCATATTTTGCTTGCTTCTGGTACATCCTCAATACAGTGTTTCTCTCCCCCTTTTTAGCTAAACATTTATAAATGAAACCTTCGCAAAACCAGATCCAGGCGCAGTATGCCCAAATCTTAACAAACCCCATGGTTTAGAGAGAATGGAATGTCGCTCTATTGAGAGGAGGAGTGCTGATGCATCCTTTAAATAGACCAGCCCGTGCTTAGGAATTAACGGTAGGAATAAATGCTTGGTCAAGATTCATTAATATTTGTTGAGAAATAGTCAGAGAATCACTAACAAAATCTCAGACTATCTTTGAATACCTTTTATAGCTCTTGACTGTTTCTTTTCCGAAACAACAATTCCAGTGCATGGAGACTATTCCATATATGCAGTCAGACACGTTGCACGCGATTCTTAACATTCAACACGACTTTTGCCTGCATTCTTCATGTATTCTTCCTAAGACCACTTTCCTTATGACTGCACGTTTCAGAAGGAACTAACAATATTGTCCAAGGCAATGTCATGACATCCGGTCAGACATTCTTCTGCTCACTCAGCCTTGACACACACCACATCATCCCAATAACCAACTAGGGTCCATACCTTGTTATCTGAGAACACATAGACCACAAGTTTGATGATTACTTGCAGCGCGAAGTCAGAACTCCCCCTGTCATGAACAACCAACTCTCCTCTTGAAACTTGGAGATCACACATGAACATATCCAACACCCCAAAGTTGGACCTTCACATACTTCCTGATTCAAAGAGAACTCAGACCACTTGATGAATGGAAAACATAAGACGCATCTTCATGTCTTCAAGAGCACTCCCTATGTTCAACCTTCTTGGCTGAACACATCCACACTCTGTGTCAATCTCTCTTCTAACCAGAATAGAAAGTTACTTCACACAATGTTCTAACATTAATTAAGACATCCTTCACAACCTAACAAAGAACACCATCTGATAATCTTCAGATATCACTGAGTCACCAACTTGATCCAAACGAACCCATACACAAATTGGGGCATATACATTCTCATCCCATTACAAGAGATAATCTTCCATAGATAGCTCAGAACTCCTACCACAAGCTCCAAGAGATGAATAGAAAACACCTCCTTTTGTCTTCAACTTACTACTTTTCTGCTCAAAAGTAATTTGTCTCAGACTTTCCTCAAGAGTAATCAGCTGCCATATGTTGATTATCTTGATTCTTCGAACTCACTTCTGAGATGGACCAAATGCCACTGGTTGATTCCCTCCTTCATGAATCCTCATATGAAAGAGTTAAATGTCACTTATTGACCTCTCCACGTTTATCAGACTTCTCCCAAAGATATTCTGACCTTCCAAGTGAGACTTGAACTTCAAGCTACATGTTAAACACACCATAGATTCTCTAAGACATGAACATGTAACATCTTCTTCATCCAGCAGCTCCAAAGAACTGCAATGAGAACGATCTTTTTGAAGTACCCAATCTACAACTCTGTAGACCCTTCTATCTTAAGTTGATGTGCCACTTCACCAACTAAGATTCTGATGTTGAACCAAATGTCACAACATTATGTTTTAACATCTAGCTGTTGAATTCAACTCCTTCTTCTGCCACTTGAAAGAACTTCCTCCCTACACATAACAAGAGTTCAACGCTCTCATAGACTTGATTATGGAACCAAGTTTGAGTAAACAACCTCCATCCTGCAGGTTTGTAGTTAAGTCATCCAAGCTCACACCTTGATGAACCCCTGCTTCTTCTCTAAAGACATCAGACACTCTGATGCATGAGTCTTCAGAAGGACCAGTTAGAAACTAACCCTTCAGCTATACCAAGGATTCCACTTCCTAAAGCAAGGCTGTTCCCATGATGTCTAGAATGCTGCCACTTGTTCTTAACTCCACAGTGTGCATTAGCCAATGCACCTCCTTACCTAGATCAGAAATAAACTGATCTAAGCAACCACCATAAAGACTATGATGTCTTCTTCTTCTTGTACACACCAAGGCTGGACATGTTTCTTGCCAGGAACCCTTTTCAGAGATCATATGCTTTTGCTGCCACCAAAGTGATAGATCATAAACCAATGTACTATCCTTCCTGTGATTCTGCACAGGGTCTTGAGGAAGAGATGTTCCACCATCTTTAAGAACATCAGGTATCTTGAGCTCCAAGGATAATCAATTAAATACTTGTACTTGGCACAAGTAGGCATTGATCTTAAATCCTTTCCCAATTATCCTTTCAGATACTTCCACCATAAGAGTACTTTGAAACTACTCTTCATGTGTCAACATCTTCTGCTTGCAAGCACCTCAACCTTTTTGAGAATCTTTCCAGATTAGATTCACCCTTAGGAATGAGAGAGATGAATCCTTCCTTGCAAATGTGTCACACAACAACCAGAACCCATGTGACACAGTTCAACAGTCAACCAGACCCTAGGCTGACCAAACGTGAGGCGGTTAACCAAAACTCCCCCTCAAATTAACAATCATGGAAACTCCACACCAATCTCCATGTATTGTACACAAATGTCTCAACATGACATACACCATCCCTACCAGTGGCAACTAACTCTGTGAGTTATACCTATACATACTCCAATCACACCAATCAGACTCCAGCTGACCATGAGTACTAGTGAAAACAAAACAACACCATGTGAGCAAATTCTTTACTTTGAATAAGTTTTGAATGATAGCAAATTGTGTGATCACTGTCTAATTGATGGTTGTGCATTATTTTACATGATTCATTTGTGTTTTTAGCCTATACTATTGTTTCATGTCTATACATAAAGATCCACATTGATACCTCTCTTAAAAGAACCCATAAAAACTATTTTGTATCAGTATGTATCAATGCATGTTCATATGCATCGATCCATAAATTTGTTGTAAAACATAAAACGTTTTTGCTTCAGTATGTATCGATCCATACGAGTCTTGTATCGATACATAGTCAGTTAAAATGCTCTATGCATCGATCCATACGAGTATTGTATCGATACATGCTTAGTTAAAATGCTCTATGTATCGATACATACGAGCTTGGCATCGATACATGCTTACATTAATTCTCTAAAATTAATCAAGTTACAGTATGCATCGATGCATAACCTTTTGTATCAATGCATAAGTCTGTTTTGTCCACTAACAACTTCTGTCTTTCATATTTAAGAAGTATTGTGACAACAGTGCAAGGCACGAATTCAGAAGAGGAAAAACAGTTGAAACACTAATCAAAAGCAGTGTGTAGCAGCAATTGTTGGAGCAGTTAGAAACCTGAAAGAGACTTCATCTTCTTCATCTTCTCAATCACTTTTCTTCAAGAACATCAACACATAATCATTCTTGTTCTTTGGATTAAAGGATCAACGAGATAACGTTCAGTGGTACGATCAAGGATCTAGCTGAGGTGTTCAGTGGAACGATCGAGGATCTAGCTGAGTTGAAGATTGAAGAGGGTTTCGAGGAAAAACCAACTGGTTTGTCCTTCAAGAACTGGAGTGTTCTTGCGGGTTTGTTAGTCACGTTTGCAGAACAGATTCAGCCGCAGCGTAGGGTTTGGAAATCGGGTGATTCAGAAGGCGGAAAGAGCGGAGAGTTTGAGGACATATGGGGTGTAACTGAGTTGGAACTCGATGAGATCACGGTTTCACATTGCCATTAGGATAGATTTTCCTTTTGTGCGCAATTACCTCTTTTCAGGAATTGCTTCCTTTGTATTGCTCAGTTTGAGCCACACTTTTTCAATCAATAAAATGCATATTCAGTCAAATAATTTTGTTTTTGTTTTCATTACCGCTTTGATTGCAAAAACATCCAGTTATTTTTGATAGAGAATCTTTGCATTTTAAAACATACAGGTCCCTTCCAATGCATGTTTATAAGATTGAAACTTGAAATCTTATTCGGAAGGTTGAGTGACCCAAGTGTTGAAATCTTGGCATACCTGGGGCACGTTTTTATCTAACGATTTCTGTTGCAGGTGCTGTTAGATATTTTCACTCCCTTGCAGGTTGTGATGTGAAGCTTTTGACAAAAGATCCCCGTGGAGTCCAATCAGGGACGAATGAACGGAGGAAGGGTGAAAAGACGACGAAAGACGTACGGCGATCCTGGATATTAATCAAGAAGACTCTTCAAAGTCTGAGGATTGGAAAGTTGGTATATATCCACGGAGTTCGATCTCCGTAGAGTACGGAGGAGGCGAGAATACAAGGTGATGAATCAGAAAAGTCCAGACGAGTCTGGGAGCTCTCAAAAGTGGAAATATGACATTGGGTTTGAATGTTGGATACCATGGTTCGACGAGTCGACGGGTGTTCTGCGCCAGAATTTCCTTGTTTTCCCAAGCAGAGGCGGAACTGTTACATCCCCAGCAGATTCAAGGTCTGTGACTTCCCTAGCAGGGTCGGGACGGTTATTCCCCAGCAGGTTTTAGATCGATGTTTCCTCAGCAGCCAGGCCTGAAGGGTGCTATTGCCCCAGCGGAGGTGTTTATTGGTAGTTGTTTCCCCTAGCGCGGCGGGGCTTGTTAGTTTCCCAACAAGTCAGAGACTGTTGTTTTCCTCGCAGAGTGCGGTGGTGGTTTCTACCCAACGAAGTTCCCAAGCGGGTTGGGTGCAGAGGAGGTTATCCCTAGTAAGGGTGATCCTCTTCCCAGCAGCAGTGCCATTCCCCAGCAGGGTGGAGATTGGAGTGTTGTCGAGTTCCTCAGCAGAGTGCCTCGAGCTTCCCAGAAGAGTCCCTTGAGGGGGATACTTTTATGCATTCATCATGTAGATAAGCATAGCATATTGCATAATAAATTGCGTAGCATTTCCATAATTATGGAGCATTGCGCTAAAAAAAACCCATGCATCATCATTGTAAGCATAAGCTAGTCTCAAGTCGTGGTTACCGTCTGAGATTTGGTTTCGCCAGTGAGTAGAGATGATACTCAAGCCGTGGTTACCGTTTGAGAGGTGGTTTCGCTAGTTGGAAAATCAGCATCAGCATTGCAAGCATCAGTTACTCGAGTCGTGGTTACCGCTTGAGATTTGGTTTCGCCGGATGGTGAAGATGTTACTCTGAGGAGTTTAGCATCATGACGTTGGAGTAACAATGTTCTCCAGTAGTGCGATATTGGTGGAAACCTTTCCATCGGACGGAGATGGAAATGAAGATCGAAGAACGTTACGCGATCACCGTGAAAATCGAAGAATGGAGAAAAGGAAGTGTTGCGGCATTTTCTGGAGAACGGGGTTCAAACGGAGATTGGAGTTGAAGATTATATCCGGGATGAGGTCCTCAGGATTATCTTCTGATCATGTGTCACCTTAGACTTTGGCTGAGGCCAACAGAGGTCGTTATGGGTGTCTTTTGAGGAAGAAATGCACATGTTACCTTCCTTTCGTGATGGTGTACCCTCTGATATGTCGCCATCAGAGTGGTGTTTTGGTGTTATTTCCGACGTTGCCAGCGGAATTACCACAAGAAAAGGGAGAACGGGGTTCAAATGGAGAAAGGGAAGTGTTGCGGCATTTTCTGGAGAACAGTGTTTAAATGGAGAGAAGGAGATGCTGGGCATTTTCTGGAGAACGGGGTTCAAATGGAGAAAGGGAGACACAGGGTGTTTTCCAGAGAGCGGGGTTCACAACGGCGATCGCAAGTTATCGTCAGGCGACTGAGGTTCAATTGGAGAACGGGGTTCATTGTTTGGCAAACAAGACTACTATGAAGATGTCGGGGTTCAAATGCGGTGATCGGGGATCATACGTGCGAAAATATTTGTTCGGGGTTCAAGAAAATGAAAAGAAAGAAGATTATCAATCATAAAGTTTCGGGGTTCAAGGAAAAGTAAAAGAAATAATAATAATAATCCCCAGCGGATGCGGTGTTCAGGCCATGGTTATCCCTGTGTTACCATTTATTTTGGTATGCAGGTCGAATTTCTGTTCGGTATTCAGGCCGACTGTCTCCGTACCAGACGGATTATTCTATTTTTGAGATTACTTCTTCGCCGATTCTGACAGGCATTGTTAATTATTTTCCCATCAGAGTGCAAATTGTTCGTCTGTTCTTGGTATTCAATCACTCTTCACCCTGATCATCTGAAAGCCGAGGCTGTTCATATCGACAGGTTCACAGTGGATTGAATAGGGGCAGCTGTAACACCTCAAAATTTGCCCTCCTCTCTTGGGACTAGCTTAGCATATTGCATTTCATTTTTTAGGGCATTAGGCATTTTCATATTGCATATCATATGATAATAAGAAGATCATCCTCCTAAGTCTTTCTCAGAAGATAGAGAGGTTAAGAGATCCAGGCCTGAGGGTCTCATAAATTGATCATTAATCATCTGAGGTTTGTGGTTCAATTAGGGTTTCTTGGTTCCTCAAGGAGATTGAGTATTATCTTGGTTGAAATGGTACATCATCATCATCATGGTTCATTATTCCTGATCAGATTCCTTGGGATTTGGGTTTTGACCTCTGGTCAACCCTAATCGGTTGAATTCTACCAGTCAGGGTTTTTTCAAGGAGATGAGGTCTTTTATGAGATGGAGATCATCATGTGATTTTATTGAGCTTGTATAAGCTAGGGTTTCATGTTGGAGTTATTTCATCAAGAGGTTGAGGCTCAAAGTCGTCTGTGCATGACCAAGTCATCTGTCAACTACAAAAGTCAACTGCCAAGTCAACTGTTGGATTTGGAGGTGGGAAGTGATTAGAAATACTTCATTCATGTTCAAACAAGTCTCATTTGACATTTCAAACATCAACTTTGAAGAATTTGAGGTCCAATCAAAACTTGCCAAAAATAGAGTGACCTATAATTCAAACTTGCCAAAAATGGAAAGGTTTTCAACTCAAGATTACATCATCAAGAAAGCTTCAAATGAAATTGTGTTGAACATGAAAGTTGTAGATCTTTCTCTCCCATTTCTAAAAAGTCCAAGATCATCAATTTCTCATGTGTGGTTAAGGAGATATGATCAAAACTTTACAAAGTATGCATTGGACTTCAAAGGAGCATAACTTCTCAACCAAAGCTCCATGTTGGATGGCTCTTTTTGCCTTTTTCTCCTCTTGACTTCTAGTTTCCAAATCATGCATTGCATTACATGAATTATATTCACATGATCATTTGGTAATTCATTGGATTTTTGGAGGGAAAGCATGAAATTTAAATTTGGTGCATTGTTTGAACATTCTACCATTACCATTGGCTCCAAAATGGAATTTTAAGTGGAATTGAAAGGATTTTCGTGCACTGTTCATGCATGCACTTCATGCATAGAGTGAAAAATCACATTTGCACTTACACCTCATTCTTGCTAATTTCACTTACCAATTGGCTTAAACATGATTAAAGAGTGATTAGCAAAGCATATATATACTCTAATCATAACAGAATTGGGGGAGGTTAATCACAATTCACATTTCAAGATCCAAATTCTCTCTCCCTCCAAAATTTTCTTCCATTCATAATTTAAAAATTTTCCAAATAGCATTGCAATATTACTGCATATTCTTGTTCCCTAGCATTAATTTAGTGCAGATCAAGTATTTGTTTGAAGAATTCGTGCAAGAATGGTGCATAGCAAGCTCATGAAGTTGAAAATGGAAAGTCAAGTTTAAGCTAGATCTACACGTGTGCAAGCTTCCTTTTCTTCACCAAACATCATTTCAAGAATTGTAGAGTGGATTTGGATAGTTACAAGCTGTGGATCGTGCAAAATCAAGAACTGCTCTTCAAGAGGTTCAGTTTTCGAGTCTCTTAATTCTCAAATTCATGTATATATTCTGGTAGATCTTGTTCTCCTGGTGATTCTGATCTAAAAATCGTGTGAATTGGTGCATTATTGAGCAAGATATGAATGTTTAAAGTTTTACACCCATGAATGTTCTTGCTTGATTCTCTTAGATCTTGATGATTTGTGCTTAAATATTTGTTGATCTATGCTCTCCATTGCAAGAGCTTCAAGATGATGTATTTGTTTCTGAGTTCTGGAAAAAATTCTGGAAAAATGTTGAATCTCGCGCACTGTTCATCTTCTTCTTCATGAAGAAGATGAAGATCTTCAGCTATGCGTCGACCATACAGCAAGGTTGCGTCGACCATACAATAGTTTTGCATCGACCGTAGCTGGTCTTGCGCTGACCCGAAGCTCTGACTGTGTTTTTTTGAGTCGACCATAGCTGGCCATGCGTCGACTCTTCTCTGGTTAGGGTTTTTGCTGGCGCGCTCAATTTGAATTTGTACAGGGTTCGATCCTTGCTGAGCGCTGATTTTCAAAAATGTTTTCATATTTTCATCTTTTCCTTCTAACTTTGCCATGCTTTGATTTTAATTGTTCTTCCAACTTAGAAAAATCATATAAAATAGGAAATTGCATCAATTTGATCCCAATTTTTTGCATCTTGTTCCTCTGTTTGTCTATTTTTTATTGATAATAATTTCCAAAGTTGTACTTGGCTGGATAATTTTTTGTGCTAGAATGTTTGAACATGCATCCATTTTGTACCTTGCTTTGCTTATTCATTTGTGCAATGCTGGTTTTTGATCCAATGAATCTGAAAATTTGCATGATGAAACTAGACATGTTGCTTGACATTTTGGTGTTGATTTGGTATTTTTATCAATTGTCATCTCTGTTTTATGATTGTTCTAAGTTGGTGTGACAATTTGTGTCACACCTTGTGATGTTCAACTTGAATGATGTGTTGGCCATGCCAAATGATCTCCAATTGTCCTGATTTTTTGTATGATACATGTTATGAATGTACTGATTGCTCATGAATTTTGTTGGAATTATTTGAATCATTTCTGATTTAATTGAGATTTTTCATTCTGGTTGGTCACATTTGAGCTTTAAAATTGCCTTGAATTTCATTTGATCATGAAATGCTTGTTCTTTATCCAATGAATGTGAAATTTTGCACACTACTTCTAGACATGTTGAATGTTGTTTTGGATTTGGTTTGAGGTTTTTACCATGATTCATCTCTGTTTTATGCCTATGCTAAGTTGGTGTGACAATTGGTGTCACACATGTGCTTGTTGTGCTTGTCTTGACTTATGCTATGTGATTGCCATGCCTAATGATGTCCAATGCCTCTAATTTTTTGTGTGGTGGTCATGTTGTATGTCCTGTTTACTCATGAATTTTGCCAAGGTTATTTGAATCATTTTTGATTTAATGTGCATTTGTTCATTCTGGTGTCACAATGTGGTCACAATTTGCATACCTTGCCATGTTTGGTTCATGAAATGGATTTGGTAATTGATATTGAGATGAGACCTTCTGGATTGTTTCAAGATGTGTTTGAAGTTAATTCATGTTAAATTTCATGTTCTGTTTTGGATTTTTTCTCCATCTTTGACCCTAGGCCTTGACCTAGTGGTTGGTTGCTTACCTTTGAGTTTTGTTTTCAGGTTGAACATTCAAGTGCCATAGTTGTTGATGCTCTATCACTTGAGCATTTGATGTTTACTTTTGACTACTAACCTTGTGTGTTTTGTAGGGTTATTAACTCATTTGAGTTTGACTTGTAGCTTATGCCTTTGCTCATTGGGTTTGACTGTTGATATTAATGTTGTCTGTCTGTTTGTACAGTTGAACTGATTTGTTTGATGTTTCAACAGGTACATAAGTTGCTTAAGTTCATATTGAACTTGCTTTTGGTTGGTTGCTTAACCACTTAGGTATAACCTCTAATCTTCATGTAGTCTGGAAGACCTGTCCTGTTATGGGGGCACGCACCTGTCTGAAGCCCTCCTTAAGAGGCAATGCTTGTGAATGTTTATTTTTGTGCCAAGCAGGAAAAGTCCTCTTATGAGGCGATTGGAAGATAAAAGAGATGTGTAGTCCATCTCCTGCTATTCAGTGTGTCATCCACTTTGCTCACACCTTGTGTTGATGCATTGTGGATATTAACCCAAGATCTTTGTTGTGTCAGTCATATGTGGAGAAGAGTTCCTACTTTCTGAACTCCCGCACTCTCATGATTCAAAGCTCTCCCAGGCCAGGGATAAGAGCTGTGAGGTCTTACCCTCACTTCCCATTTCATCTTCTTCACCCTAACTCTCAATGTTAGGGTTAAGAGCTAACTACACCCGATTCCAGTTGGCTTGTGTTTCACAGCCTAACCTTGTATGAGCCCAATTGTGTGCATATAGTGTGTGTGCTTGTTTATTGTGCTTGTGTTGTTTGACTGTGCTGTTTAGGATAGCTTGCTCCCTGTGCAAGTTAGCTAGAAACCTCAACCTAGGACCATGGTGAATTTACATGATAACTATTAGGCTCGAGTCAGTCTCCCTTCTAGTTTGTCATTTCCCAGTCTCTGGTTAGGTTAGAAGTTCTTTCCCTGTTAAGGGGAACTACGTCGCCCTGATCCTCATACCAGATGAGGTACGTAGGCAGGAGATCGTATGAGATCTCTCTGGGCACCCTTTTCCTTTTTTGTGTGTGTTTGCTTGACAACTAGCAGGCTCGAGTACCAGACTCCCTGTTGGTTTGTTTGTTCAACTTTTTTGTTGCTTTTGACGACTCAGCGTCCGGTTAACCTCTTGTTTTCTTGGAGTCTGATGTAAGCCCAGCGATGGGCAGTCGGTTTCCTGTGTGTGGTTTGTTTGTGTGGAGTCTGACATAAGTCCAGCGATTGGCAGTCGGTTTCTTGAGTGTGTTTGTTTGTTCGGAGTCTGACGTAAGCCCATCGATTGGCAGTCGGTTTCCCGTTTGTGTTTTGTTTGGCGTGCGTGAGCCGAACTACGGTAGCTCTGATTCTCATTCCAGATGAGATACGTAGGCATAGGATGCGATATCCTAGCGAGCCCATTCCCCTCTTCTTCCATCTGTGTTTTATTCCAGTGTGCGTGCATTCTTTGAGCAGTTTGAGCAACCTTATTCTATCTTTCTGAGCGTGGATCCCGTCGAGTACGACGGATTCGTAGGGGTGCTAATACCTTCCCTTCGCATAACCGACTCCCGATCCCATCTCTCTCTGGTCGCGAGACAATGTCTTTTCCAGGTTTACTTCGAGCGTTCCCTTTCCCTCTTTTGGGATAAATAACGCATGGTGGCGGCTCTGTTTGTTTTCTTTTTCCCGCCGGTTGTTTTTCGCGGATGCGACAGCTGGGGACTAAAAAGTTGACCTCTCGCTGGTCCATCTTCCCTAAGCGAGTCACTCCTAGCGTTCTCTAGGATAGTTTAGGTTGCTTGTGCTGTTCTATTTATTGCATTTATGATTATTATGTTGTGTATATATTTGCATAAATGTTTGCATGCATCATACTATCATTGTGCTGTCTTCTGTACAGGTGGTTCCTATGATTTGGGGTGGGTGTTCTGAGTGGGGCTAAAACCCTGGCCCGAGTATACACCTAGGATTAGTGTGGTCTCATGTTGCCTCTCATGTTAGGTTAACATGTTTTGGGCGACGTGACATACCACAAGCCGAACGAGGTTCATTTGAGAGTGCTCTTCCTTTGTGGAGTATCCACTTTGGTTGATTCACCTCATCTGAGCTGGTGACTTCGGTGACCGATCTTTCCCGGATCTTTGGTTTAGACGATCTTAAGAGAGCTGCAACGGCACACCCGAAAGGGCAAACCCGTTGAGTATCTTTGCCCGATTGTGGAGACCATTATCCGCCTTAGGATGACCTGATTAGAATTCACCTGTGAGGGGAGGGTTGGTTCTTACAGATGCATGTTCTGATGGCGACTTTGATGGTGACTAATGGTTCAGTTGTTGATCAGAGTCCTATTTATAAGTCGGATTTATGGATTAATTTCTGAGACGCCGGAGTTCTGTCCGTGGTATTTATCAGTGGGGATCCGTTTATTTCAGGATTCCCTGGGCTGGTTCAGAGGGTCTTGTGGTTATCAGTTCAGTGATTTCTTAGTGATGATGGTGATGTATCCTTCGGTTCCGTTTATTTCGGAACCCCAAGTCGGATTTGTGGGTTGCTCAGTACCTCAACTGGTTGTGATCAGTTCAGAGACCGTAACTCAGTGCAGTAGATGTTCAGATGACTTGGAGGATGGCACAGTGCATTGCATTCATACATCAGCATCATTCACATTTTGCATTTATCTGCATCTAACACATGTTTATCCATATGCAGGGGACATTCTTGATCGAGATCTTGTTTGAGAGATTTCTTTGTTCCAGACATGAGGACCGGCTTGAAAGACGATGTTGTCTACAGTTTCTTCGACCCAGAGATTGGTGTGCTGAAAGATATGATAGCATTGATTACGCCTGACCATGTGGGGATGTTCCGTGAGGCATACGGTGGTATTCTGAAGTTGGTTTTCAGGCTCACAGACAGTGATAGGAGCGCCATCCATACTCTTCTCCAGTTTTATGACCCTGGTTTGAGGTGCTTTGTTTTCCCAGATTACTTATTGGGGCCTTTGATGGAGGACTATGCCAGCATCCTGGGTATTGAGATCAGAGATCAGATTCCTTTCTATGCCACTAAGAGGGAGCCTGATATTGTGGAGATTTCTCGTGCTCTTTATTTGAGCCCAGAGATGACTAAGGGGGGTTTGAAAGAGAAGGGAAATACCTGGTTTTCATCTGAGTTTCTTGGAGGCTAGAGCCAAGGAGCATGCTGTTGTGGGTAATTGGAGGGCCGTCTGTGCTTTGATTGCTGTGAGCATCTATGGAATCATCATGTTTCCTAACCAGAAGAACTTTGTGGACATTAATGCTATCAGGTTGTTTATGCAGATGAATCCTATTCCTACTCTGGTTGGGGATGTCTATTACTCGGTCCATAATCGGAACGAGAAGCGGCGTGGGGGATTTATCCGATGTTGTGCTCAACTGTTGTACAAATGGTTCATGGGGTATTTGCCTTCCAGAGGTGCCTTTGCTTTTCTTGACCCTACTGTCAAGTGGTCAGTCAGGTTGATGGGTTTGCGAGCCAATGACATAGCTTGGACTCACAATGGTATGGCTGGACGAGATTTCATTTACAATTGTGGGAGTCTTCCCAATGTGCCTCTTATAGGAGTTCAAGGTTGCATTAATTACAACCCGGTGCTTCTTAGGAGACAGATGGGGTTTGCTGTGGAGGGTCCTCCTCTTGGGCGAGAGGTTCAGGAGTCTTTTTACTTCCCAATTGAGGGCAATCAGACAAAGTTGAGGCAAGTGTCTGATGAGTGGCGTGACATTCAGAGAAAGGGCAAGGTTCCTTTTGGCAAGGTTAACAGCAGGTCTTTTCCTCCGTTTGATGATTGGCTTAGGAAGAGGATTGAGCTCACACATCTACCATTTCCTGGAGGTGATCCTTGGTGTCCAGTGATTGAGGGGCCACGTTCTTCTGTCAGCATGGAAGAGTTCCTTGAGATGAAGAAAGCCAGAGATCAACTGCGAGCAGAGAAGACTGAGTTGGAGATGAGTGTTGCTAGGATTCAGATGGCTAATCAGGAAATCAAGGGATAATAGAAGACCAGGATAAAAGACATGCCATGGAGGTGAAGCGCTTTGAGATAGATACTGCCTATTACCGTAAGATCAACCAAGCGTTGGAATCGTCTACAAAGGAGCATGACCTTACCAAGGAGAAACTAGCTAGAGCTTCGAGGGTCATCGAAGATGAGAAGAGGAGGCAAATCCTTGTGAGGGATCAGAGAGATGCCAGAGCCAAAATCATTGCTATAGAATGGGAAGCTGAGAAAGCGAAGATCATTGCTGAGAGAGATCACTACCTTGCTGAGAGGGATCATTACTTCAGACAGATGAAGATTCACCAGAAGGAGATAGGGAGATTGCAGCAGGAGAACACTGAGCTTAGGTTCGCGGTGAAGTTTACCAAGATGGTTGATGATGCATAGCCGTCTGTGGGACCTCCTTCAGTGTAGACCTTTCTTATTTGTGTGGATTACCGTCAGGCCTGTTGACGGAATTCAATTGTTTGTATTTTCTTTCTGATTCTGGAGAATTGTATGTGATTTGTATCAGACTTGATGTATGACTCTCGCACATATGATGCCCTTTTGATATGCAATGGATATTTTCATTTAGTGATTAATCTTTAAGCTTTATTTGCTTTTGCTTCACTCACACAGCACACACATGGTTGGGTGGTGTCTTTGCTAAATCATATATCTCTGATCTGTATGATGAAATCATTCGATGAACGTTAGAATATTGCTGCCGGATTATTATCTGTCTCGATGAAGCCAGGATCGAAAGACAGAATGTTCCTCATGTGGATAGACATGGCATTCATGCATGAATCATAATAACTTGTCTTCTATTTTGCAGGTGTTAGTTTCTAACGTGCTTGATTGTTTCAGGAATCATTGCTCGTGCTCGTAGAGTAATTCCCTTGCACACAACCCGTCCACACAGATACTTTACCAGACGCAACACACCCAGGCTGATGGATCTACCCAATACAGATTTTCTCGAGCTGAAGGAAAAGATGAATGAACTGATCAATGTCATGCAAGGGTTTGCCGTGGGGCAAAAAGCACTCGCTGATAAAGTGGAGAAGCTCGAGCGGGCTTCAGCTGCTAACAGTGGTGTCAATCTAGAAGGTGTCTCTAACCATGGCCTTGGTGGTTCCAGGGATTGAGGAGATCTTGGAAAGAAGACAATTGTTGGTGTAGTGATTAATAATGCTGGGGGTTTTGGTGCTGCCACAGGCGGTAGACCGGGTCCAATGGGTAACAATGTGAAGGAAAGTTTGTTTCCTCCTTTCTTTGGGGCTGAAGAGGATAGAGAGGAAGATAGAGAAGAAGATCAGTTCTCCATGATGAATGAACAGTTCGGTCAATACGGTGTCCAACCACCAAATAAAGAGATTCAGGTGCTGGCGGAGAAGATAAGGGCCTTGGAAAGCTACGCTACTCCGGGGTTTGTTAATATGTCAAATATGGGGCTGGTTGAGGGGATTGTGATCCCACAAAAGTTCAAAGCGCCCGCGTTTGACAAATACAATGGGAGTTCTTGCCCAGAAACTCACCTTCAAGCCTTCGTCCGTAAGATTTCTGCTTATACGATGGATCAGAAGTTGTGGATGTACTTCTTCCAGGACAGTCTGTCTGGAGGATCCTTGGAATGGTACACTAAGCTGAAATCTTCTGACATTAAAAGCTGGCAAGATCTTGGAGATGCATTCTTTAAACAGTACCAGTTCAACACTGACATGGCCCCTAGTCATACCCAGCTGCAGGGTATGTCTCAGAAGCCTAATGAGGGGTTTAAAGAATATGCCCAGAGGTGGAGGGAGCTGGCTGCCCGAGTCCAACCACCGTTGGTAGACCGAGAAATGTCAGATCTGTTTATGGGTACCCTGCAGGGGACATTTGCAGAAAGGATGGTTGGTTGCCCGTTTACTAACTTTGCTGATATAGTGGTGGCTGGGGAAAGAATTGAAAGTTGGTTGAAGCTGGGGAAGATACAGGGTAATGCTTCGTCATCTGGATTGAAGAAGCCCTTTGGAAATGGTCAGAGGAAGAAAGAGGGTGATACAAGTGCCGTATATACCCAAAGAGGACAGAGTAGGGATCGTTACTACCAGCACACTGCTGCGGTAACCATTCCTGCTGATAATCAGCCTGCACAACAACAGCAGCAATAACCGCAACAGCAACGGCAACCATTTCAACAGAGACTGCAGAGGGCCGGGTATCAGGTGCGAGGACGAATGAATGATCGTCAATTCGATAGACCACCTGTGACTTATTCATTCTTGTTGAAAAGGCTGAAGGATTTGGGGTTGGTCCAGCTGAGGACGTTGGCTCCGTTGAGACCTGATCAGAGGCCTCCCAGTTTTGATGAGAATGCCAAGTGCGAATTCCATTCAGGTGCCCCTGGACATAACGTGGAAAACTGTAAAGCTTTTAAGCATGTGGTCCAGGACTTGGTGGATTCTAAGGCAATCAACTTTGCACCGTCTCCAAATGTGAATGCTAATCCCATGCCTGCGCATGATCAAATGGGGGTGAATGCAATCTTTGAAGAAGGCAGAATCGGGCTGTTGAATGTGAATCAGTTGAAGACTCCGTTGGCTGAGGTTAAAAGACAATTGTTGAAGAATGGGGTCTTCCCGGGCTGTGATGACTGTTGTGCTGCATGCACTGTTGTTCCTGATGGGTGTGTACTGTTGAGGGAGGCTGTCCAGAGGCTGATGGATGAGGGAAGCCTCAGGTTTGAGAAAGTGGATTCGATGAAGGAAGATATCTCCACCATAACCATTTACTTCGACCCGGTTGATTTGTCAACGCTGGCCGACGCGGCTCCAGTTACTATCACGGTACCTGGGCCAATTCGTTATGACAAAGATGACGCCGTGCCGTGGCATTATGGTGGAGAAGTCTACTGTAATAGGGAGAAGTTGGAGGATCAGACCGCGGATGAAACCACCGTTTCAAAGGCGGATAATGCCGGACCTAGTGGTTTCACTCGCAGTGGAAGGTTGTTCGCACCGGACGCTTTGAGGAGTGGGGAT
The DNA here is from genome assembly GCF_024323335.1 of Lathyrus oleraceus. Taxonomy (NCBI): domain Eukaryota; kingdom Viridiplantae; phylum Streptophyta; class Magnoliopsida; order Fabales; family Fabaceae; genus Lathyrus; species Lathyrus oleraceus. The sequence continues at coordinate 211,569,683 of NC_066581.1, forward strand.
GGAGAGAGAGAAAAGAAAGAAAAGGCCGAGGCTTTAGCCAGGGCAAGAGGGAAACAAGTGATAAATGAAGGTACTCCTGTGGTGACACCGGCGCCTGGAGGGTCGGAGAAAGAACTTGATGATGAAGCTGAAGAGTTTCTGAGAATCATCAAGAAGTCAGAGTACAAGCTTGTTGACCATTTGCAGTAGACCCCATCCAAGATCTCAATCTTGTCATTGTTGCTGAGCTCCGAGGGGCATAGAGAGGCTTTATTGAAGATCCTGAAAAGAGCCTATGTTCCCTAAGAGATCACAATCAATCAGTTAGAGACGGTGGTGTCAAATGTCAATGCCAGTCATGGGCTGGGTTTCACTGACCTTGATCTAACTGTGGATGGGAGGAATCATAATCGGGCTTTACACATTGCTATGGAGTGTAAAGGAGCCGTGCTTTCGCACGTGTTGGTTGATACCGGCTCGTCTTTAAATGTGTTACCAAAGAAAGCCCTGGCGAAGCTGGACTGTGAAGGGTTAATTTTGACGCACACTGACCTGATAGTGAGAGCTTTCGACGGTTCGAAGCGGGCTGTGTTTGGGGAAGTGGAGCTCCCGGTGAAGATTGGACCTGAGGTGTTCAAGTCGGTATTTTATGTCATGGACATTCAGCCGGCATACAGTTGCCTGTTGGGTCGCCCATGGATCCATGCTGCTGGGGCAGTGACTTCGACTTTGCACCAGAAATTGAAGTATATCTGGGACGGGCAGGTCGTCACAGTCTGCGGAGAGGAAGACATATTCGTCAGCCACCTATCATCGTTCAAGTATGTTGAAATGGACGGTGAAATATGGGAAACGCCGAGTCAAGCATTCGAAACCGTCAAGGTGGAGAATGCTCTTTTTTCCAAAGAAGAGGAGAAACCGTCCATTTCTTCATACAAGCAGGCCGCTGAGGTGGTGAAGAGTGGGGAAGCTCCAGGTTGGGGGAAGATGATGGATATTGCCGCCAAGAAAGACAGATTCGGAGTGGGTTATCAGCCGGGCCGAGGCTCGTCTGGACAAGGTAGTGGACGTCGTCCGTCATTCATGTTCACCAGTGCTGGAATGCTGGATCCAGATCACATCTGTATGGTGGGCGAAGAAATCGACAGTGACTGCGAGATGGATCAATGGATAAAACCGTGCGTACCAGGAATGGAAGTCCAGAACTGGAAGGCCGAAAAGATCATCACTGTCACTCTACTTGAAGAGTAATATTTTTCTGTTTTCAATTTTATCTGCATGAAAACCATACGTTTTGCCCGAAACGTAATGGTTCATTGTAAGGGCCACCTCATGTTTCATTTTGCAATTTTTTGCATCATAAATAAAAGGATGTTTTGCATTAAAAGCGGTGTTCTCTGTTTTTCATTTATTTTTACAGTTTAATAAAAACAATAAAAATGGCAATGTTCTCATTTTCTTTTTCAATTTGTCTCGGTCCGGTTCTAAAGCAATGCATGAATCAACATTCATGCAGATGCGATCATTCGTCGGATCTCATTGATAACAATCCTGTTACACCCTCATATGACTTCGACAATCTGATCTATCATGCCGAAGAGGAAGGCAAAGAAGATTGTGAACTGCCGGAGGAATTAGCCAGGTTATTAAAACAAGAGGAGAAGGTGATTCAGCCGCACGAGGAACCAGTCGAGGTTGTGAATCTGGGTACCGACGAGGTCCAGAAAGAAGTGAAAATTGGGGCCGCTTTGGAGGCGAGTGTCAAAAGCAGAATGGTAGCCTTGTTGAAAGAGTATGTCGACATCTTTGCCTGGTCTTATCAAGATATGCCAGGGTTGGATACCGATATCGTTGTGCACAAGCTACCGTTGAGAGCAGATTGTCCTCCAGTAAAGCAGAAGTTGCGCAGAACTCGACCTGAGATGGCAATGAAAATTAAAGAGGAGGTTCAGAAGCAGTGGGATGCTGGTTTCCTAGCTGTCACTAATTATCCGCCTTGGGTCGCGAATATTGTGCCGGTGCCGAAGAAAGACGGGAAGGTGAGAATGTGTGTGGACTACCGGGATTTGAACAGAGCTAGCCCGAAGGATGATTTCCCACTACCTCACATTGATGTGTTGGTAGATAATACGGCTCAGTTCTCGGTGTTTTCCTTCATGGATGGATTTTCTGGCTATAATCAAATCAAAATGTCGCCAGATGATATGGAGAAAACAACGTTCATTACACCGTGGGGCACTTTTTGTTATAAGGTGATGCCATTTGGTCTCAAGAATGCCGGTGCTACTTATCAGAGGGCCATGGTGACTTTGTTTCATGATATGATTCATCATGAAATTGAATGCTATGTTGATGACATGATAGCAAATTCCCAGACGGAAGAAGGGCATTTGGTAGATCTGGCCAAGTTGTTTGACCGGCAGAGACAGTTCAGACTGAGGTTGAATCCGAACAAGTGCACTTTCGGAGTGTGGTCCGGTAAATTGCTGGGGTTTATTGTAAGTGAAAGAGGAATCGAGGTTGATCCTGCTAAAGTAAAAGAAATAAGAGAAATGCCTGAACCGAGAACAGAGAAGGAGGTTCGTGGTTTCTTAGGTAGATTGAACTACATTTCGCGGTTCATATCTCATCTAACAGCCACGTGTGAACCTATATTCAAGTTGTTGAGAAAAGATCAAACGGTCAGGTGGAATAATGATTGCCAAGCGGCATTTGAAAAGATAAAAGAGTATTTGCAGGAGCCTCCGATTCTGATGCCTCCTGTGGAGGGACGACTGTTAATTCTGTACTTGACGGTCCTCGAGGGGTCTATGGGGTGTGTATTGGGGCAGCATGACGAGTCTGGTCGAAAAGAGCATGCCATATACTACCTTAGCAAAAAGTTTACCGACTGTGAAACAAGATATTCACTGCTCGAGAAAACTTGCTGTGCTTTGGTCTGGGTTGCTCGCCGACTGAGACAGTATATGCTGGTTCATACCACTTTATTGATTTCCAAGATGGATCCGATCAAGTATATTTTCGAGAAGCCAACATTGACCGGACGGGTTGCAAGGTGGCAAATGATTTTGACTGAGTATGATATCCAGTATACCTCTCAGAAAGCAATCAAGGGGAGTGTATTGTCTGATTACCTCGCTCAGCAACCTATTGAGGATTATCAACCGATGAAGTTTGAGTTCCCTGATGAGGACATCATGTTTCTCAAATCGAAGGATTGTGAGGAACCAATCCCGGAGGAGGGGCCTGGCCCTGAATCCGAATGGATTCTGATGTTTGATGGGGCCGTTAATGTGAATGGTAGCGGTGTTGGTGCTGTTTTGGTTACGCCGAAGGGATCCCACACTCCTTTTGCTGCCCGGTTAACGTTTGAGTGCACCAACAACGTGGCTGAATACGAAGCTTGTATCCTGGGGATTGAAGAGGCGATTGATTTGAGGATCAAGAACCTTGTTATATATGGAGATTCAACTTTGGTTGTGAATCAGGTTAACGGAAAATGGTATACGCATCAATCTCATTTAGTTCCATACCGGGATTATACGAGGAGATTGTTGACGTTTTTCACCAAGGTGGTATTGCATCATGTGCCTAGAGAAGAGAACCCTTTAGCGGATGCTTTGGCTACTCTGGTTGCCTTGGTTAAGGTGCAGTGGTGGAATCAGTTCCCCAGTGTTGAGGTGGGACGTTTGGATAGACCGACTTATGTATTTGCTGTTGACACAGTGCCTGATGATGAGAAGCCGTGGTATTACGATATCAAGCGCTATCTGGAGACCCAAGAGTATCCTGAGGGAGCATCCAAGAAGGACCGAAAGACTCTGCGGAGGTTTGCCATGGTGTTTTATTTGAACAAGGATGGGGTTTTGTACAAGAGGAATTTCGATTGGGTTTTGCTCAGATGTGTTGATAATAAAGAAGCAAGCCAATTGATGAAAGAGGTTCACGAGGGGTCGTTTGGTACCCATGCCAGTGGGAATGCAATGGTGAAAAAGTTGTTGAGAGCCGGTTATTATTGGATGACAATGGAGGCCCAATGTTTCAATTTCGTGCGGAAGTGCCATAAATGCCAGATTTATGCTGACAAGGTGCACGTGCCTCCAAATCCGTTGAGCTTGATGTCGTCTCCGTGGCCGTTTGCTATGTGGGGCATCGATATGATTGGGAAGATTGAGCCTACGACTTCGAATGGGCACCGGTTCATATTGGTGGCTATTGATTACTTCACCAAGTGGGTGGAAGCAGCCTCTTACGCAAACGTGACGAAGCAGGTCGTTGCCAGATTCCTGAAGAGAGACATCATTTGCCGATATGGGGTTCCCGAGAGAATCATTACTGATAATCGTTCTAATTTGAACAACAAGATGATGGCAGAACTGTGCCGGGAGTTTAAAATCGAGCATCAAAATTCTTCTCCTTATTGTCCAAAGATGAATGGGCGGTTGAGGCAGCCAATAAAAATATAAAGAAAATTGTGCAGAAGATGGTCGTGACCTATAAAGATTGGCATGAGATGTTGCCGTTTGCATTGCATGGGTATCGAACTTCGGTGCGTACTTCTACTGGGGCAACACCTTTCTCGTTGGTATATGGAATGGAAGCCGTGCTACCGGTTGAGGTTCAAATTCCCTCTTTGAGAGTCCTGATGGACGTGAAATTGCAAGAGGCTGAATGGGTAAGGACTCGGTATGAAGAGTTGAGCCTGATTGAGGAAAAGAGGCTGGTGGCCATCTATCATGGGCAGTTATACCAGCAGTGGATGAAGCGTGCTTTTGACCGAAAGGTACGACCTCGGGTATATCACGTAGGCAATATGGTATTGAAAAGGATCCTTCCTCCTCAAAACGATCGTAGGGGCAAGTGGACACCCAATTATGAAGGTCCATTCGTGGTCAAGAAGGTTTTCTCTGGCGGAGCCTTGTTGTTAACGACCATGGATGGCGAGGATTTTCCATCCCCTGTGAATGCGGACGCAGTTAAAAAATACTTCGTATAAAGAGACCCGCTGGACGAAAAGAATAAAATAGTCCAGGCAAAAATGGGCATCCCGGCGAACCGAAAAAAAATGAATGAAAAGGTTCGGGCAAAAATTAGGGATAAAAAAAGAGAAAAACTGTACACCCGGCAAGTCGAAAACCCACAAGGGAGGCTTGGGCAAGAAAGGGTATCCCGGTGGAATGAAAACTCGAAAGGGCGGTCCAGGCAAAAGAGGGATTGAAACGAACAACTGCGTCTGGCATGATCGTTTGTGCTTTGGTTAAGATACCATGGATAATCCCCCACAGGGACCAGTTGGAAACGTCTTATTCAGAAGGAGGAAAGAGCGGAGAGTTTGAGGACATATGGGGTGTAACTGAGTTGGAACTCGATGAGATCACGGTTTCACATTGCCATTAGGATAGATTTTCCTTTTGTGCGCAATTACCTCTTTTCAGGAATTGCTTCCTTTGTATTGCTCAGTTTGAGCCACACTTTTTCAATCAATAAAATGCATATTCAGTCAAATAATTTTGTTTTTGTTTTCATTACCGCTTTGATTGCAAAAACATCCAGTTATTTTTGATAGAGAATCTTTTCATTTTAAAACATACAGGTCCCTTCCAATGCATGTTTATAAGATTGAAACTTGAAATCTTATTCGGAAGGTTGAGTGACCCAAGTGTTGAAATCTTGGCATACCTGGGGCACGTTTTTATCTAACGATTTCTGTTGCAGGTGCTGTTAGATATTTTCACTCCCTTGAAGGTTGTGATGTGAAGCTTTTGACAAAAGATCCCCGTGGAGTCCAATCAGGGACGAATGAATGGAGGAAGGGTGAAAAGACGACGAAAGACGTACGACGATCCTGGATATTAATCAAGAAGACTCTTCAAAGTCTGAGGATTGGAAAGTTGGTATATATCCACGGAGTTCGATCTCCGTAGAGTACGGAGGAGGCGAGAATACAAGGTGATGAATCAGAAAAGTCCAGACGAGTCTGGGAGCTCTCAAAAGTGGAAAGATGACATTGGGTTTGGATGTTGGATACCATGGTTCGACGAGTCGACGAGTGTTCTGCGCCAGAATTTCCTTGTTTCCCCAAGCAGAGGCGGAACTGTTACCTCCCCAGCAGATTCAAGGTCTGTGACTTCCCTAGCAGGGTTGGGACGGTTATTCCCAAGTAGGTTTTAGATCGATGTTTCCTCAGCAGCCAGGCCTGAAGGTTGCTATTGCCCCAGCGGAGGTGTCTATTGGTAGTTGTTTCCCCTAGCGCGGCGGGGCTTGTTAGTTTCCCAACAAGTCAGAGACTGTTGTTTTCCTTGCAGAGTGCGGTGGTGGTTTCTACCCAACGAAGTTCCCAAGCGGGTTGGGTGCAGAGGAGGTTATCCCTAGTAAGGGTGATCCTCTTCCCAGCAGCAGTGCCATTCCCCAGCAGGGTGGAGATTGGAGTGTTGTCGAGTTCCTCAGCAGAGTGCCTCAAGCTTCCCAGAAGAGTCCCTTGAGGGGGATACTTTTATGCATTCATCATGTAGATAAGCATAGCATATTGCATAATAAATTGCGTAGCATTTCCATAATTATGGTGCATTGCGCTAAAAAAAACCCATGCATCATCATTGTAAGCATAAGCTAGTCTCAAGCCGTGGTTACCGTCTGAGATTTGGTTTCGCCAGTGAGTAGAGATGCTACTCAAGTCGTGGTTACCGTTTGAGAGGTGGTTTCGCTAGTTGGAAAATCAGCATCAGCATTGCAAGCATCAGTTACTCGAGCCGTGGTTACCGCTTGAGATTTGGTTTCGCCGGATGGTGAAGATGTTACTCTGAGGAGTTTAGCATCATGACGTTGGAGTAACAATGTTCCCCAGTAGTGCGATATTGGTGGAAACCTTTCCATCGGACGGAGATGGAAATGAAGATCGAAGAACGTTACGCGATCAGCGCGAAAATCGAAGAATGGAGAAAAGGAAGTGTTGCGGCATTTTCTGGAGAACGGGGTTCAAACGGAGATTGGAGTTGAAGATTATATCCGGGATGAGGTCCTCAGGATTATCTTCTGATCATGTGTCACCTTAGACTTTGGCTGAGGCCAACAGAGGTCGTTATGGGTGTCTTTTGAGGAAGAAATGCACATGTTACCTTCCTTTCCTGAAGGTGTACCCTCTGATATGTCGCCATCAGAGTGGTGTTTTGGTGTTATTTCCGACGTTGCCAGCGGAATTACCACAAGAAAAGGGAGAACGGGGTTCAAATGGAGAAAGGGAAGTGTTGCGGCATTTTCTGGAGAACGGGGTTTAAATGGAGAGAAGGAGATGCTGGGCATTTTCTGGAGAACGGGGTTCAAATGGAGAAAGGGAGACACAGGGTGTTTTCCGGAGAGCGGGGTTCACAACGGCGATCGCAAGTTATCGTCAGGCGACTGGGGTTCAATTGGAGAACGGGGTTCATTGTTTGGCAAACAAGACTACTATGAAGATGTCGGGGTTCAAATGCGGTGATCGGGGATCATACGCGCGAAAATATTTGTTCGGGGTTCAAGAAAATGAAAAGAAAGAAGATTATCAATCATAAAGTTTCGGGGTTCAAGGAAAAGTAAAAGAAATAATAATAATAATCCCCAGCGGATGCGGTGTTCAGGCCATGGTTATCCCTGTGTTACCATTTATTTTGGTATGCAGGTCGAATTTCTGTTCGGTATTCAGGCCGACTGTCTCCGTACCAGACGGATTATTCTATTTTTGAGATTACTTCTTCGCCGATTCTGACAGGCATTGTTAATTATTTTCCCATCAGAGTGCAAATTGTTCGTCTGTTCTTGGTATTCAATCACTCTTCACCCTGATCATCTGAAAGCCGAGGCTGTTCATATCGACAGGTTCACAGTGGATTGAATAGGGGCAGCTGTAACACCTCAAAATTTGCCCTCCTCTCTTGGGACTAGCTTAGCATATTGCATTTCATTTTTTAGGGCATTAGGCATTTTCATATTGCATATCATATGATAATAAGAAGATCATCCTCCTAAGTCTTTCTCAGAAGATAGAGAGGTTAAGAGATCCAGGCCTGAGGGTCTCATAAATTGATCATTAATCATCTGAGGTTTGTGGTTCAATTAGGGTTTCTTGGTTCCTCAAGGAGATTGAGTCTTATCTTGGTTGAAATGGTACATCATCATCATCATGGTTCATTATTCCTGATCAGATTCCTTGGGATTAGGGTTTTGACCTCTGGTCAACCCTAATCGGTTGAATTCTACCAGTCAGGGTTTTTTCAAGGAGATGAGGTCTTTTATGAGATGGAGATCATCATGTGATTTTATTGAGCTTGTATAAGCTAGGGTTTCATGTTGGAGTTATTTCATCAAGAGGTTGAGGCTCAAAGTCGTCTGTGCATGACCAAGTCATCTGTCAACTACAAAAGTCAACTGCCAAGTCAACTGTTGGATTTGGAGGTGGGAAATGATTAGAAATACTTCATTCATGTTCAAACAAGTCTCATTTGACATTTCAAACATCAACTTTGAAGAATTTGAGGTCCAGTCAAAACTTGCCAAAAATAGAAAGTGACCTATAATTCAAACTTGCCAAAAATGGAAAGGTTTCCAACTCAAGATTACATCATCAAGAAAGCTTCAAATGAAATTTTGTTGAACATGAAAGTTGTATATCTTTCTCTCCCATTTCTAAAAAGTCCAAGATCATCAATTTCTCATGTGTGGTTAAGGAGATATGATCAAAACTTGACAAAGTATGCATTGGACTTCAAAGGAGCATAACTTCTCAACCAAAGCTCCAAGTTGGATGGCTCTTTTTGCATTTTTCTCCTCTTGACTTCTAGTTTCCAAATCATGCATTGCATTACATGAATTATATTCACATGATCATTTGGTAATTCATTGGATTTTTGGAGGGAAAGCATGAAATTTAAATTTGGTGCATTGTTTGAACATTCTACCATTACCATTGGCTCCAAAATGGAATTTTAAGTGGAATTGAAAGGATTTTCGTGCACTGTTCATGCATGCACTTCATGCATAGAGTGAAAAATCACATTTGCACTTACACCTCATTCTTGCTAATTTCACTTACCAATTGGCTTAAACTTGATTGAAGAGTGATTAGCAAAGCATATATATACTCTAATCATAACAGAATTGGGGGAGGTTAATCACAATTCACATTTCAAGATCCAAATTCTCTCTCCCTCCAAAATTTTCTTCCATTCATAATTCAAAATTTTTCCAAATAGCATTGCAATATTACTGCATATTCTTGTTCCCTAGCATTGATTTATTGCAGATCAAGTATTTGTTTGAAGAATTCATGCAAGAATGGTGCATAGCAAGCTCATGAAGTTGAAAATGGAAAGTCAAGTTTAAGCTAGATCTACACGTGTGCAAGATTCCTTTTCTTCACCAAACATCATTTCAAGCATTGTAGAGTGGATTTGGATAGTTACAAGCTGTGGATCATGCAAAATCAAGAACTGCACTTTAAGAGGTTCAGTTTTCGAGTCTCTTAATTCTCAAATTCATGTATATATTCTGGTAGATCTTGTTCTCCTGGTGATTCTGATCTAAAAATCGTGTGAATTGGTGCATTATTGAGCAAGATATGAGTGTTTAAAGTTTTACATCCATGAATGTTCTTGCTTGATTCTCTTAGATCTTGATGATTTGTGCTTAAATATTTGTTGATCTATGCTCTCCATTGCAAGAGCTTCAAGATGATGTATTTGTTTCTGAGTTCTGGAAAAAGATCTGGAAAAATGTTGAATCTCGCGCATTGTTCATCTTCTTCTTCATGAAGAAGATAAAGATCTTCAGCTATGCGTCGACCATACAGCAAGGTTGCGTCGACCATACAACAGTTTTGCGTCGACCGTAGCTGGTCTTGCGCTGACCCGAAGCTATGGCTGTGTTTTTTTGAGTCGACCATAGCTGGCCATGCGTCGACTCTTCTCTGGTTAGAGTTTTTGCTGTCACGCTCAATTTGAATTTGTACAGGGTTCGATCCCTGCTGAGTGCTGATTTTCAAAAATGTTTTCATATTTTCATCTTTTCCTTCTAACTTTGCCATGCTTTGATTTTAATTGTTCTTCCAACTTAGAAAAATCATATAAAATAGGAAATTCCATCAATTTGATCCCAATTTTTTGCATCTTGTTCCTCTGTTTGTCTATTTTTTATTGATCATAATTTCCAAAGTTGTGCTTGGCTGGATAATTTTTTGTGCTAGAATGTTTGAACATGCATCCATTTTGTACCTTGCCTTGCTTATTCATTTGTGCAATGCTGGTTTTTGATCCAATGAATCTGAAAATTTGCATGATAAGACTAGACATGTTGCTTGACATTTTGGTGTTGATTTGGTATTTTTATCAATTGTCATCTCTGTTTTATGATTGTTCTAAGTTGGTGTGACAATTTGTGTCACACCATGTGATGTTCAACTTGAATGATGTGTTGGCCATGCCAAATGATCTCCAATTGTCCTGAGTTTTTGTATGATACATGTTATGAATGTTCTGATTGCTCATGAAGTTTGTTGGAATTATTTGAATCATTTATGATTTAATTGAGATTTTTCATTCTGGTTGGTCACATTTGAGCTTTAAAATTGCCTTGAATTTCATTTGATCATGAAATGCTTGTTCTTTATCCAATGAATGTGAAATTTTGCACACTACTTCTAGACATGTTGAGTGTTGTTTTGGCTTTGGTTTGAGGTTTTTACCATGATTCATCTCTGTTTTATGCCTATGCTAAGTTGGTGTGACAATTGGTGTCACACATGTGCTTGTTGTGCTTGTCTTGACTTATGCTATGTGATTGCCATGCCTAATGATGTCTAATGCCTCTAATTTTTTGTGTGGTGGTCATGTTGTATATCCTGTTTACTCATGAATTTTGCCAAGGTTATTTGAATCATTTTTTATTTAATGTGCATTTGTTCATTCTGGTGTCACAATGTGGTCACATTTTGCATACCTTGCCATGTTTGGTTCATGAAATGGATTTGGTAATTGATATTGAGATGAGACCTTTTGGATTGTTTCAAGATGTGTTTGAAGTTGATTCATGTTAAATTTCATGTTCTGTTTTGGATTTTTTCTCCATCTTTGACCTAGGCCTTGACCTAGTGGTTGGTTGCTTACCTTTGAGTTTTGTTTTCAGGTTGAACATTCAAGTGCCATAGTTGTTGATGCTCTATCACTTGAGCCTTTGATGTTTACTTTTGACTACTAACCTTGTGTGTTTTGTAGGGTTATTAACTCATTTGAGTTTGACTTGTAGCTTATGCCTTTGCTCATTGGGTTTGATTGTTGATACTAATGTTGTCTGTCTGTTTGTACAGTTGAACTGATTTGTTTGATGTTTCAACAGGTACATAAGTTGCTTAAGTTCATATTGAACTTGCTTTTGGTTGGTTGCTTAACCACTTAGGTATAACCTCTAATCTTCATGTAGTCTGGAAGACCTGTCCTGTTATGGGGGCAGGCACCTGTCTGAAGCCCTCCTTAAGAGGCAATGCTTGTGAATGTTTATTTTTGTGTCAAGCAGGAAAAGTCCTCTTATGAGGAGATTGGAAGATAAAAGAGATGTGTAGTCCATCTCCTGCTATTCAGTGTGTCATCCACTTTGCTCACACCTTGTGTTGATGCATTGTGGATATTAACCCAAGATCTTTGTTGTGTCAGTCATATATGGAGAAGAGTTCCTACTTTCTGAACTCCCGCACTCTCATGAGTCAAAGCTCTCCCAGGCCAGGGATAAGAGCTGTGAGGTCTTACCCTCACTTCCCATTTCATCTTCTTCACCCTAACTCTCAATGTTAGGGTTAAGAGCTAACTACACCCGATTCCAGTTGGCTTGTGTTTCATAGCCTAACCTTGTATGAGCCCAATTGTGTGCATATAGTGTGTGTGATTGTTTATTGTGCTTGTGTTGTTTGACTGTGCTGTTTAGGATAGCTTGCTCCCTGTGCAAGTTAGCTAGAAACCTCAACCTAGGACCATGGTGAATTTACATGATAACTATTAGGCTCGAGTCAGTCTCCCTTCTAGTTTGTCATTTCCCAGTCTCTGGTTAGGTTAGAAGTTCTTTCCCTGTTAAGGGGAACTACGTCGCCCTGATCCTCATACCAGATGAGGTACGTAGGCAGGAGATCGTACGAGATCTCTCCGGGCACCCTTTTCCTTTTTTGTGTGTGTTTGCTTGACAGCTAGCAGGCTCGAGTACCAGACTCCCTGTTGGTTTGTTTGTTCAACTTTTTTGTTGCTTTTGACGACTCAGCGTCCGGTTAACCTCTTGTTTTCTTGGAGTCTGACGTAAGCCCAGCGATTGGCAGTCGGTTTCCTGTGTGTGGTTTGTTTGTGTGGAGTCTGACATAAGTCCAGCGATTGGCAGTCGGTTTCCTGAGTGTGTTTGTTGGTTCGGAGTCTGACGTAAGCCCATCGATTGGCAGTCGGTTTCCCGTTTGTGTTTTGTTTGGCGTGCGTGAGCCGAACTACGGTAGCTCTGATTCTCATTCCAGATGAGATACGTAGGCATAGGATGCGATATCCTAGCGAGCCCGTTCCCCTCTTCTTCCATTTGTGTTTTATTCCAGTGTGCGTGCATTCTTTGAGCAGTTTGAGCAACCTTATTCTATCTTTCTGAGCGTGGATCCCGTCGAGTACGACGGATGCGTAGGGGTGCTAATACCTTCCCTTCGCATAACCGACTCCCGATCCCATCTCTCTCTGGTCGCGAGACCATGTCTTTTCCAGGTTTACTTCGAGCGTTCCCTTTCCCTCTTTTGGGATAAATAACGCACGGTGGCGGCTCTGTTTGTTTTCTTTTTCCCGCCGGTTGTTTTTCGCGGATGCGACACACTTTACGTGATACAATAGTGGCAAGAAAACTTCTTTAACTAAACTCCACCATTGTTCATCATTGATCACATACACACCAATTGTTTGACAAAACTGTTAGCTGAGTTTTATTCATTGGAAATAGAAGTTAGTGATAAGTGCATTTGATTTAGTTAGATTCTGGTGTTAATAATCTTTATCGTTCTAATTCAAATCCAACAATAAATTCGCGTGTCCGGTTTTCTAGTAGCGGTTCAGAATAGACGGAAGTCGATTCGGGATTGAAATTTTCCGCTAAGTTTCAATAACTCTGATAAAATTTTAAATCCGTTTATTTTCAAAGAGGTGATCTATTCACCCCCCCCCCTCTCGATCACTAGCCACACCGTCTAACAAGTGGTATCAGAGCGCCGGTTCGCTGGTGCTCTGTGGCTGCCTGTAACGATATGGATTATGAACCAAAGGGGGCGTATAATAGAGCGCCGATTTTCAACGGTGAAAATTACGGCTACTGGAAAGACTGCATGCGAGTTCATATAAATTCTGTGGATAGGCTAGTATGGGCTTCCATTGAAAATGGTCTTTTCAAATTACTATGACAAATGCGGCTGGCGCCATAGTTCCTAAACCTGAAGCTGATTGGAATGAGTAATATGAGAAAAAGTGGTCGTGTGATTGGAGAGCTCGAAATATGCTAATTTCAGCACTTGGTGCTGATGAGTATTATCGGGTATCCCATTGCACGATAACTAAAGAAATGTGGGATGCTTTAGAAGTTGCCCATGAGGGTACTACTGAAGTAAAACAGTCCCGCATTAACACACTCAATCAAGAGTTTGAGCTCTTTCGCATGAAACAAGAAGAATCTATCTCCGACATGCAAAAGAGATTCACTCATCTCACTAATAGGTTGAATGCACTTGGAAAACCTGTTTCCAATGAAATAGCTACTAATAAAATTCTGAGGTGTCTTAGCAGGGAATGGCAACCTAAAGTAACAGCAATTAAGGAAGCCAACGATCTAACTACACTTACGATTACAACTCTGTTTGGAAAGCTGGAAGAACATCAGCAAGCATTAGAAAGTCTTGAAAAGTTTGAGAACAAAAGTAAGAAGGAAAAGGAGAAGAATAGAGACAAAGAGGGAGAGAAGAAGCCAATAGCTCTTGTGGCCTCTAGCTCTAAGTCCTCACGAAAAGAGCAAAGTGACAATGATTCTAGTAGTGACAAAGATTCGGATGATGAGGAAATGGGACTGTTTGTAAGGAGATATAATAGATTCATTCGAAAGAATGGAGTCAAGCATTCCAACAAAAACCTCATGAAGTTTCGAAGACAATCTACAGATTCAAAACAGGAAGAGAATAAGAAGAGTAGAGGAAGAGGATCTTGCTTTAATTGTGGTAAATCTGGACATTATAAAACAGACTTTCCTATGAAGTATAAGGATCAAGGAAAAACTCAAACAAAAGGGTACATCAAACAAAGAAGAGCTTACATTGCATGGGAAAGTGATAGTGATTCATCAAGCACACAAAGCTCAAGTGATAGTGATGAAACCGCAAATCTGTGCCTTATGGCTCACACCAGAAATCTGTCCTACCACAAGAAGAAAATCAATGATAAAAAGGTAAAACAAGCCTACTATAATAATTTCTCTTCTATGTCTTTTTCTGAACTGAAAATAGCTTTTGAAAAACTGCATAACGAAGCTGTAGATGCTTTTAAAAGATTATCTTCCGATAAACAAATTTTTTCATTTCTGGAAGGTAAAGTGTACAAAGCTGAAAAAGATTTAGAATTGTTAAAAGCTAGTATTGCAGAAAATTCAAAAGATATTGACATTGATGAATGTAGTAAAGTTAGGTATTGTGACGCTTGTCATATTTGGCAAAAAGAGGTAAACACTCTCAAAGTCAAATTGGAAAAAGCTTTACAACCTAAGGTTACTTATGCTGTTGACTCTAGGTTGTTTAAGAAGTCATTAAATCCACCATAGGCAAAATACTCTTTTATTCCAAAGGATTTAATGAACAAGAATAAACAAACGCATCATCATGGTTTATGTCATTATTGTTGTCATGCTAGCCATACCATTGAGAAATGCAAGTTTAGGAGATTTCTTGTTCCTAAAGGTATTTATCAATGGAAGCCAAAAGGCAACCATGTTAGCACTTACCCACTTGGACCCAATGAAAATTGGGTACCAACTTCTCTCTTTTGATATTGTAGGATGAGTGCCTTGCTGCCGTAGATAGGAGATGGTTTCTTGACAGCGGTTGCTCAAGGCACATGACCGGTGACATATCGCTTTTTATAGACTTCAAAGCAAAGAAGAAGGGATATGTTACTTATGGAGACAATAACAAAGGAGCTATACTTGGCAAAGGTAGTGTAGGAAATCTATCTACCACTACTATTTCTAATGTCCATTTAGTAGAGGGGCTTAAACACAATTTGTTAAGCATAAGTCAATTGTGTGACAAGGGTTATAAAGTTTCTTTCACAAAAACTTGCTGCATAATTGAACATGCTGAACAGAATGTTGTGTTTAAGGGGGTAAGAGTAAACAATATCTATATGCTTGACCTTTTTGATGTATCTTTAACAAGTACTAAATGTTTGGTTACCTTGAACGATGATTCTTGGCTTTGGCATAGACGTTTAGCGCATGTTAATTTTGATTTGCTTAATAAGGTTGTATCTAAGGATCTAGTAGTCGGTCTTCCAAAAATAAAATTTTCAAAAGACCACCTATGTGACGCGTGCCAAATGGGAAAGCAAAAGAGGGTCTCTTTTAAATCTAAAACTGTAATTTCAACTTCACGACCCCTTGAGCTTCTCCATATGGATCTCTTTGGACCTTATAGGACAAAGAGCTTAGGTGGAAATTATTATGGTTTTGTAATTGTTGACGACTATTCTAGATTTACTTGGACTATATTCCTTCATAACAAAGATGAAACTTTTTCTGCTTTTAAGAATTTTGCAAATCTGTCCCAAAACAAAATGAATTCCAAAATAGTTACAATTCGTAGCGATCATGGTGGTGAATTTCAAAACTATCACTTTGAGAAGTACTGTGACAAGTATGGTATTGAGCATAACTTTTTAGCTCCTCGAACTCCACAACAAAATGACATTGTGGAGCGTAAAAATCGTGTTTTAGAGGAGTTGGCAAGAACAATGCTAAATGAGGGTGGATTACCAAAATATTTTTGGGCTGATGCAGTTAGCACAGCTTGTTATGTTTTAAACAGGATCTTAATCCGTCCTATTTTAAATAAAACCCCTTATGAACTTTTAAAAGGAAGAAAGCCAAACTTGTCACATCTTCACGTATTCGGTTGTAAGTGTTTTGTTTTGAATAATGGTAAGGAAAATATTGGGAAGTTTGATGCAAAAGCGGATGAAGGTATCTTTCTTGGATACTCACACTCAAATAAAGCATATAGAGTATATAATAAGCGTTTACTTACTGTTGAAGAATCTGTCCATGTTTCTTTTGATGAGTCTTATCCGAAAAGTGTCGGAAAAGGTATTTCTTTTGATGACGCAGGTGTATCTACAGAAGACATACTCAAGGAAGCTGTTGCGGAAACTGATCAGTCCAGAACAGCTGCCCATGAGAAGGAGGAAGATACTAGTCATGAAGAAGATGAGGAAGAAAGGACAGCTGAAGTGAATGACCTTCCACCAGCTTGGAAATCTTCAAAAGACCATCCTATCGACAACATCTTGGGAGATATTTCAAAGGGAGTAATGACTCGTTCTAAGATAAGTAATTTTTGTTCTCACCTTGTGTTTTTTCACAAGTAGAACCTAAAAACGCCAAAGAGGCCTTGATTGATGAATGTTGGCTAATGGCCATGCAAGAAGAGCTTAATCAATTTAAAAGAAATGACGTTTGGGAACTTGTCCCGCGTCCGCGAGATCATCATATCATAGGTACTAAATGGGTTTTTAGAAATAAGCTTGATGAAAACGGAGTGATAACTACGAACAAGGCACGTTTAGTAGCACAAGGGTATAACCAAGAGGAGGGCATAGACTATGAGGAAACTTATGCTCCAGTTGCTCGCCTTGAAGCTATACGTCTCTTGCTTGCCTATGCGTGTTCTAATAATTTTAAGCTTTACCAAATGGACGTAAAGAGTGTGTTTCTAAATGGTGTCATAAATGAAGAGGTGTATGTCTCACAACCTCCTGGTTTTGAGAATGCTGAAAATCCAGATTATATTTACAAATTAAAACGAGCTTTGTATGGTCTCAAACAAGCCCCTCGGGTTTGGTATGAAAGGCTTAGCAAATTTCTAATTGATCATGGATATTCAAGAGGTAAAGTGGATAATACCCTCTTTATTAAACACAAGGGAAAGCACATTCTTTTAGTTCAAGTTTATGTAGACGATATAATTTTTGGTTCAACTAACATACACTTGGTCGAAGAATTTTCTAAGGTTATGCAGGGTGAATTTGAGATGAGTCTTATGGGGGAGCTGAATTACTTCCTAGGACTTCAGATAAAGCAACTAAATGAGGGTACATCAGTATGTCAAACAAAATACTGCAGAGAACTACTCAAGCGCTTTGGAATGAATGACTCAAAATCAATTGACACCCCTATGCCTACCAACGGAAATCTAGATAAAGATGAGCATGGTAAGAGTGTAGATGTCAAAAAGTTCAGAGGTATGATTGGATCTCTTCTGTATCTTTCTGCTTCTAGACCTGACATCATGTTTAGTGTTTGTATGTGTGCACGATATCAATCAAATCCTAAGGAATCACACCTAAAAGCTGTTAAGCGTATATTTAGATATCTTCATGGAACATCTAAATATGGGCTTTGGTATTCCAAAGGAAGTGATTGTAGCTTAGTAGGTTACTCCGATTCTGATTTTGCTGGCTGCAAATCAGATAGGAAAAGCACGAGTGGTACATGTCACTTGTTTTCAAACTCCTTGGTAAGTTGGCATAGCAAAAAGCAGGTATTTGTGGCTTTGTCAACTACAGAGGCTGAGTACGTTGCAGCCGGTAGTTGTTGCGCTCAGATTTTGTGGCTAAAGCAACAACTACAAGACTTTAACATTCAACTCAAACGTATTCCAATAAAATGTGACAACACTAGTGCCATCAACCTTACTAAAAATCCTGTTTTACACTCACGCACTAAACACATAGAGATTAGACATCACTTTCTTCGTGACCATGTTGAAAAAGAAGACGTTGTATTTGAGCATGTTGATTCTAAAAACCAGCTTGCTGACATTTTCACTAAACCTTTGGCAACGGAACCGTTCTTCAACATTCGTTGTGAATTAGGGATTTTAGATCTCTCTTCGTTGTTGTCTTAAGCATGTTTATTCTTATCTATATTATGCCTCACCTTGGTTGATGAGATTTGTTTTAGATTTCATTTATACCTCACAAGATTACATCAATAGAGGTAATATCACTCCTTTCTATATTTCTTTTACACCTATGTGATTGTGTATCTTAGAACAAAATTCCTCACTCTCGTTTATGTGAATTTCTTTGCATATATTGTTTGAACATTAAAATCTGATTTGTGAATCATACTTGGGCATACTCAACATAACATACTTCATAATGCATATCCATACTGCATAAAATTAATTAAAATTTGGTGTAGCATCAGTATGTATCGAACGAACATGTATGTATCGATTCATGTCTTTCTCATTTCAAATCTGTCAAAATTGGTTCAGTATGTATCAATCCATCCGTCGTGTGTATCGATACATAGACCCTTTAAAAAAATGCGTGACATGGATCGATCCATGCCCATATGCATCGACACATACTGACTCTTATTTGGATTAAATGCATTTTTTTCTCACTCATGGATCGACACATCAGCAACTCTTATCACATCTCTTCACAAACTTAGTATCAGCAACTACCATACCTCCCAAAACCTGCAGCTAACCCTAATTTCCTTCATCATCATACTCTCCAAAACCCTAAATTCATCTCACTTTTCTTCAATATCTCATCACCATGCCTCCAAGAACCATTCCAGCTAGAGCAAAGGGAAAAGGAAAAGGAAAGGAACCGGTTGGCACTTCCCAGCAGTTACCAGAAATTCCTCCAAATGCCTTAGATTTGCTTCATCCTACTATTGCTACTGAGTTTGAGGATTCCTTCAAGACAAGGTTAGTTATGAAACCCCATGTTTTCGATAAACATGATGGTATTCATCTGCATCTCAATGATGTGGTTGAACTCCTTCATGCACAAAAACTTTGGTCATTTTTGTCTACAAAGGATGATTACCATGAGGATTTTATCCGTGCATTTTATGCTGGCTTACAATCTGGTAGAGGATATATGTTTAAGTGTTCTATCGGTGTCAGAACCTATACTTTTGAAGCTGTTGATTGGGAAACAGTGTTTCAAATTCCGCTTCCGTCGCTTAATTTCAAGTCCTGGCATGACCTGCATTTTGATACTGGATTTAACCTGAAGAAGTTTACTCCATCTATCTTGAAACTGGACAGACCGCTGGGTGAGGATGAACATGTTACGTCTGGTATGATAAAGAAAATTCCTCGTATACTCCATTGGATTATCTCGCACATTCTGCGTCCAGCAAACAGTGGACATTCTAGGTTAGACAGGGCAAGCATTCATCTCCTGTATATTCTTCAAAATAAGGTTCCATTGAATTGGGCAAATTACTTTGTGAAGCGCCTCTTTTTCGTGCGCAACAGTGCCAAGAATGTTGGTCTTGGGTATGCGTCTCAAATAATGAAAATTCTTAAGTTTTGGAATGTTGCAATCCCTTTAGTTCCTCTCATATCACCATCTGCTGCTCAAGAGTTTGACTCTTCCACTTTATCTCATATGGGATATCGGTGGGACAAGGACCGTCAATGTTTTTACTTCTTCGAAAGGAAATCCAAAACAAGAATCTACAATTTTGATGTGCCTTCTGAACGCATTCATGTAGTTGAAGATCAACCTGATGAAGAAATGCATGATGTGAACGAAGCAGATGTGCCTGCAGCTAATGACAATGCTGGTTGGGGTGATTGGGTGCCACAAAGGTGGTCTCCAACCAACTATGTACCTGAACCAACGGCTCCTCCGTTCTCCGGCGGTACTTCATCTTCAACATCCACTGCGCATCTCACTCAAATGCTTCAACAGATGGAGCTTGCCAACCAAGAACGTCATGAAGAGGCACGGTCCTGGCACATACAACAAAGTGAGTGGCATAAGGAGCATCGTGAGTGGCATGACGATCATACACGGATGTACCATAACTAACACTCTTGGCACACGGACTTGGTTAAGTGGCACCAAGTCTTCTACAATGAAATGTCTGGTTTTATAGACGACTGTCGTGCCAATCCTGGTATTATGGACAGATTCAGAAGTGTTGAAGTTCAGGACCGGTTCCGGCACTACACCTTTATGGGCCACAATCCAGATGCAATGCCTCCTCCTCCGCCTCCGCCAAGCTTCAGAGATCCTGATAGAGATGACGAAGAGTCTTGTGGTGGCTATAATCCACATTAAACCATCGTCATTTCATCTCACTGCATTTCATTGCATATTGCTTAAGTTCTTTTTGGATTAGTTGTACAATATATGTCTTGGCTTATGTAATTTTCAAACACTTCCTACTACTTAAATGCTTACTACTTTCTATTTACTTCTGATGTTATTGCCCACATTTGTCATTCTTTGTGAGTAATTCTTTACTTTTTAAGCTTACTTCTTTGTGATTGATAGCTTCTTTATCATTTTTGTTGTGCCCTGCTACAACATGTTGCCTTGATAAAACTGTTTTTTCTTCTTTTTGATGTTGTCAAAGGGGGAGAAATGTAGATGTTGACAGACATGCACAAACTCAGGGGGAGAATCACACATCTTGCTAAAAATTTGCCATCATCAAAAAGGGGAAGTTTGTGAGCAAATTCTTTACTTTGAATACGTTTTGAATGATAGCAAATTGTGTGATCACTGTCTAATTGGTGGTTGTGCATTATTTTACATGATTCATTTGTGTTTTTAGCCTATACTATTGTTTCATGTCTATACATAAAGATCCACATTAATACATCTCTTAAAAGAACCCATAAAACTATTTTGTATTAGTATGTATCAATACATGTTCATATGCATCGATCCATAAATTTGTTGTAAATCATAAAACATTTTTGCTTCAGTATGTATCGATCCATACGAGTCTTGTATCGATACATAGTCAGTTAAAATGCTCTATGCATCGATCCATACGAGTCTTGTATCGATACATGCTTAGTTAAAATGCTATATGTATCGATACATACGAGCTTGGCATCGATACATGCTTACATTAATTCTCTAAAATTAATCAAGTTACAGTATGCATCGATTCATAACCTTTTGTATCAATGCGTAAGTATGTTTTGTCCACTAACAGCTTCTGTCTTTCATATATAAGAAGTATTGTGACAGCAGTGCAAGGCATGAATTCAGAAGAGGAAAAACAGTTGAAACACTAATCAAAAGCAGTGTGTAGCAGCAATTGTTGGAGCAGTTAGAAACCTGA
Source organism: Lathyrus oleraceus (assembly GCF_024323335.1). NCBI lineage: Eukaryota > Viridiplantae > Streptophyta > Magnoliopsida > Fabales > Fabaceae > Lathyrus > Lathyrus oleraceus. The sequence goes on from NC_066581.1 coordinate 211,591,058, forward strand.
AAGAGACTTCATCTTCTTCATCTTCTCAATCACTTTTCTTCAAGAACATCAACACATAATCATTCTTGTTCTTTGGATTAAAGGATCAACGAGATAACGTTCAGTGGTACGATCAAGGATCTAGCTGAGGTGTTCAGTGGAACGATCGAGGATCTAGCTGAGTTGAAGATTGAAGGGGGTTTCGAGGAAAAACCAACTAGTTTGTCCTTCAAGAACTGGAGTGTTCTTGCGGGTTTGTTAGTCACGTTTGCAGAACAGATTCAGCCGCAGCGTAGGGTTTGGAAATCGGGTGATTTCGCAAACAGGTCGTGGAACCGGTGAATTGTTTGCAATTTCTTGTAGGAAATTCTTGATCGAGCTCAGATCAAGTGGAGGTTTCATACAAGAAGAAGTTCTTGGGATTTAGAATTCTGTGTTTGTATTGTAACCTTGTATCAACGAATTCGGCATTATTGATAATTATAGTTCTCAATTTCAGTTGAAATTGAGAGGGAGACGTACCCACACGCGAGGACGACGTGGGGAACTTCCTTACCAAATCTCTGCATATCATATTCTTTCCTTATCTCTCTTTACACTTTCAACAGGTTTGTGATTTCAGTTGGCGTGTTGTGACTGCACTTTACGTGATACAATAGTGGCAAGAAAACTTCTTTAACTAAACTCCACCATTGTTCATCATTGATCACATACACACCAATTGTTTGACAAAACTGTTAGCTGAGTTTTATTCATTGGAAATAGAAGTTAGTGATAAGTGCATTTGATTTAGTTAGATTCTGGTGTTAATAATATTTATCGTTCTAATTCAAATCCAGCAATAAATTCGCGTGTCCGGTTTTCTAGTAGCGGTTCAGAATAGACGGAAGTCGATTCGGGACTGAAATTTTCCGCTAAGTTTCAATAACTCTGATAAAATTTTAAATCCGTTTATTTTCAAAGAGGTGATCTATTCACCCCCCCTCTCGATCACTAGCCACACCGTCTAACACACCAGTCAATAGTAGATATGCATTGCCAGAGCATACTACCTCAACCAACCTCTGAATCTTCATATTCTCACTCCTTGAAAGAACTGCCACTTCTGAGCGTGGTGTTTGAATAACAAGATTCATGGTCCCAATCCTCTTAAATGAAAAAGCAGTCAGGTTACCCCATTATTGACTTCTAACATCCCGGGGACTTGTCTTCCAACACAACATAGTACTTCAGGGAACAACTATCCAACCCTGATCAATCTACAGGAATAAGACACACAGCAGGAATTGCACAATGTCACATCTCAGCCAACTCCACTTCTAGAGATCATACTTCTAAAAGTGACCCTCTTGAGCATACACACAGTTGACCCTACCCTTGTCAACTTAGCACACACAGATGTCTCCTCTTCCAGGTCAGGAGTAGGTTCCAAACAAAAGTATCCCTTTGTTTGACACCTAAAAACATCTGTTCTTCAACCAGTAGGTGCATACTTGTTGAACAACATGTTCTAACATCACATAGAACATTAGTTCCACCTCCTTGGAACAAACCCTCCTTGAAAGTCTTCAAGGTCTTCATATGCACTACCCAAGAGAGTAAATGAATCAGTGATCAGGTGATTCTTACCATGATGAGTGGACTTGAGGAGACTCAAGTATCTTTGACATCTTCAGTAGATTATGATGAAATCTTGAATACAGCAACCTTTCATCCACATGAGGGGAAACTACATCAGAGTTTGAGTTTTGCCAGGTATTTTGCAGCGGAAATCATAATACGACTCAACCTATGAACACACATTTCACCAGATCAGCCTCCAAGAACACACTAAGTTTGAATATGATTCAATACTAGCACAGCTGTCCCACACAAAGGCCAATTGCCAATCTCCAGATACAGGTGCCCACAGTTCCTGTCATGAATAGTCCATCCACCTACTTCAAGGGACCATTCAGGGAAATCACAGAACCTTCCACAGGTTCCAACATCCGTACTAACATAACTCCTTGCAAGATACCAGAAAGTATCACCCATGGATCTCATCCAGAAACAGAACAGGATGCCTGCTCTGATACCAATTGAAATTCTGGTCTAGTCAGAGTTCAGATGTTCTACTCCAAGTCATGACATCTGATCCAACATTGTTACTAATACAGCAAGATAGCTATACAATTAACACCCAGTACTAATGTGCACACATTCACAGATGTCACGACATCTGCTACTATATTACCATAGAATGGAAGAACACCCAGTTCTGTCCATCTGGTACAAAGACTCAGCAGAGATCAAATATAGCACTAACTTCTGTTGAGCCTGCACAGTTATTAGCATGATGTCTCAATAGTAATTTGAACATCACCTGTTATAGTATTACAGTTTGCTGGCCTTGTACTTGTATTTCCTAAAATAAAGGTTAAACACGTTAACCTAACTTCCATATATTAGGGTGCTAACAAATAGGCTATTAGTTAGGTTCATTAATTGTAGCTCAGTTGTTAGTTTCCTGGATTTTAGCTCAGTTGTTGGATTCCTAAAGAATAGCCGGAGATAAATACTGAAACAGAAAAACTAACCATCCTACAATTTAGCATATGCTGTCAGGAATGAATGTCACAACATTCAGTTTGATGACCAGAACATATACCACATGCTAAGTCTGTTTTGTTCCTGAAAGCAGACTGTGCCAAATGCTGTACTGTAAAAGACCAACCAGTCTATACTTCAGTATCAGCTTACAGTAATAAATGTCAAGACATCCAGTTTGACATTTTCACAATGAGCCTTATGCCAGGTCTGTTATCCTCCTGAAGAACAGACTGAAATAAATACTGAACTGAAGCAGAAAAACCAACCTGCCTATTATTCAGTATATGCTGCCAATGATGAATGTCAAAACATTCTGATTGACATTCAAACAGTATGCTATGTACCAAGTCTGTTATTCTCTTGATAAACAGACTGAAATACATGCTGAGTTATAACAGACAGGATTATAACGTGCAGAAGGAAAAACAAACACAGGAAATTGTTAACCCAGTTCGGTGCAACATCACCTACTCTGGGGGCATACCAAGCCAGGAAGAAGATCCACTATCAGTAGTATTAATTCAGAGTTAAACTCCCCCGTTTACAACTCTTCACTTAATCCCTACCCAATGCAATTTATACCTAGGAACTCCTAGATAGAAACCACCAGTTTCCATTCCTATCACTACAATTTCAAAGTAATGCTAAACAAATTGAACTTGCTTCACAACTTCGTTCAAGACCATAACAACTCTTACCTACAAGCTTTGAGTTACAAATAATCTCAGCTTTGAGCACTGAGAAACACATGGTAACCTTCCCACAGGTTGGGAGGTTTACCTCACACACACCCCTAATTTTTACATTGTTTGAGGCTCACCTAACCTAGGTTACAATCTGCTATTTATAACCTAAACATCCAACTGGATTTGGGCCTTAGAAATCGCAGCAAGCTTCTCCTTTGCTGTTACAAAGTCAGCAGAAAACTTCTGCTACAATCAAGGTCTTCAATCTTTTAGTTCCTAAAATATCTCCATATATATCTCCATATTTAGAAACTGTATATTCTGATTGAGTCTTTAAGACCTCCACAAGGAAGTTAGGATATTCACCAAATATCCTCACTAATCCTAGAATATATGCCTGAATTAACTAATTTAGTTTTCTACACATGTGTGATGTCACAGTCACGATGTCGTGACATCGTACATGACATGTTGGTCCAGATGTTGAACTTCTTCAACCCAACATATTAAAACAACAGAGGTGATTACATTATTTGTTTTACAAAATTAATGCCAATCCTAAGGTATTAACACTAACTGTTGTGCTATCTGTCCCATTTGGACTTCATGATTTTTAATGGAGGCCATGGTGTTTTTCTGATTAGTCCTTGTTTCTTCTTGAAATTGTATGCGGTGGGCTGCTAACTTTTCAATGGCAATTTCCCATTCAGCCTTTTTAGGTGCATGTTGTTGCTATTGTTGTTGATACTGAGTCTGATATTGCCATGTACCTTGTTGCGGAGCATTCCCTCTCTGATCTTTCCAGGAGAAGTTTGGATGATTCTTCCAACCTGGGTTGTAAGTGTTAGAATATGGATTATTCTACTTCAAGAATTTGATCTCTTCAATTTGTTGGGGAGTAGCAAAGCAATAGACCGTGTGATGAGGTCCATTACAGATTTCACAAGTGCTAGCCTGAGCTTGTTGAACCTGCGCTATCTGTTGAGTACCTATATTCATAGCTTTAAGCTTTTTGTCTACTTCGGCAGCAACTGTGTCTTCCGGACGGATTTTATGTGTCTCTAATTTTAGATTAATCACTCCCTCTGGATGACTAGTACACCTTTCGCATAGCTCTAGATGCTCATTGGCAGCTATTCCTTATATAATCCTCTTGATACCAGTGGCTGTTGAGAAATTTATTGAGCCACCGACTGCTGTATCAATCAACTGTTTTGTTTTTATTTTTAACCTATTAACGAACATCTACATTTTTTCGGTTTGATCCATATTATGAGTTGGACACGCTACTAAGATCCTTTTGAATCTTTTGTAAGTGTCTCCCAATGATTCACCATCCTTCTGTTTGAAATTAAGAATTTCATACCTTTTTCTCAGGAATACTGATGCTGGAAAATACTCATTTAAGAATGCAGTTTCCATCTCCTCCCAGGATGTGATACTGCCAGCAGGAAGAGAATATAATCATTCTTCTACGTCTTCAGCTAAAGTGAACGGGAACATTCTTAATTTTTTTGCTTCATCAGTATGACCATCAATTTTCAGGGTGGTGCTCATGGGCAGAAATCTTTGCAGATGTTTGTTGGCATCTTCATTAACCTTTCCTGTGAATGGTTTTCTTTCCAATTGATTGATTATGCTAGGATTTAGTTGAAAATTTGTCACATTCACCGGTTGGTTGACAATGGTCAGTCGACCACCCGGTACATTTGCACCTCCATAGTCAACCAGGAGTCTTTCCGGAGGTGGAAGAGGTGGAATTGGAGGAACTTCAACCATTGGTTCCTTGACTTCTGAGTGATCAGAGGTACTTTCTTCTGTATATTTCACTCTTTGTTCTCTGCGTCTTCGGTGAAGGGTTCTCTTGATCTCTGCATCAAAAAGAAATTCAGTTGAGGGTTCTCCTCGCATACACAAATTAGTAAATTATAAATGACAGAAAAATATATTTATTGCAGAGCAACAAAATTTTAATTGAAATTAAGATTAAACTCTATATTTTGGTAGTCCCCGGCAACAACGCCAAAAACTTGATCGGGAAAATAGCAAGTGTACTATTTTGCCTTTTATAGTAATAATGGGGAAATTCCCCAAATGTCGATCTCAAAGACTGCAAGTTAATGTTGAGTTTAAATTATCATTTAATTAAACAAAAAGTATTAATGTGGTTTTTAGGTGTAAAAATATAATAATAAAAGTAAAGGTAAAGAAGGATGAAAATAAGGATTTATAGAGAAAAAGGAACAATGCCAGGGAAGGTGTATGATTTATCCCTATTGTAAGACCCCAATTTTGTCCCTATGATCCCTCCTGGCATCATATCATAACATTTCATTGCCTCAAGGATCATTGGACACCTGGCTTCCTCCCCTGTGGATGGGTCATCTTTTTGAGAGTGTTTCTTGATCACCAAGCATTCCTTGCATTTGTATATCATTGTTTTCCTTTTTATCACTAACCAAAAGTACAAAAATATGTCATCTAATCTTTGTCTTGCAGATGAAGCATTAACAGGTCAAGGCAATCAAAGGCATTCATTGAGCAATAGATGGTGGTTATTCTTGAGATTTGGACCCCACAATCATTCACAAGAGTTCATATGAGCTATGATGTCATTTTGAAGCAAAATCCCAAGTGGTAGAGGCTTGAATCTCATCAGAACATTTTCAGGTCATTTGAAGACCTAGAAAGTCAACTGCAAAGTCAACTGTGGATTTGGAGGTGGGAAGTGATTAGAAATACTTCATTCATGTTCAAACAAGTCTCATTTGACATTTCAAATACTCACATTGAAGAATTTGAAGTCAGGTCAAGAATTTCCAAAAATAGCAAATGACCTATAATTTGAACTTTCCAAAAATGGAAAGATTTTGAACCAATTTCAACTTAATATTACATCATCAAGAAAGCTTCAAATGAAATTTTGTTGAACATGAAAGTTGTAAATCTTTCTCTCCCATTTCCAAAATGTCCAAGATCATGAATTTCTAATGTGTGGTTGAGGAGATATGATCAAATCATGGCAAAGTGTGCTTGAAGATTCAAATGGGCATAACTTTTCAACCAAAGCTCCAAAATGAGTGGTTCTTTTTGCTATATTCTCCTCATGACTTGTAGTGTCTTAACATCTCATTACATGGCTTGAATTCCATTTGCATAATCATGTGCTCATTCATGAAGCTTTTGAAGAGAAATTTCATAAAACCATTTTGGTGAATCATATGCATACAAAACCAATTCCAAAGGGTGCATGAACTCATTTTAAGTGATTTTGGGCCTTGTTCTGGCACTGTTCACGCATGCATGAAGTGCATGGGGGTGAAAATCCAATTTGTGCATACACCTTAAAACTTGATTAATTTCAATTAGCTTTGGCTTAAACAGGTTTTAAACATGATTAGCATAGCATATATAAGGTTAAACATAACTGCATTTGCCATTAACTACAATTTCAGATCTAGATTCAAGAATCATCAAAAAAATTTCTCTCAATTTTTTTTTCCAATTTGTTCACACAAGAATCTTTTCTATTGACTGATTCATGACCCTGAAGCATTTTTGAGTGGAATTGGACGTGGAATTGGAGCAATTGGTGCCATATTGAGCCATACTCGAAGCTTGAAGGTTCCATGGATTTTGCAAATTGAGCTGGATTCGTGTATGCTGGAGCTTCAAATTCATCATCAATCACTTCATTAAGCATTGTAGAGAAGATTTGAGGCCTTGCTGAGCTTTGTGGAGCACGATTCCAACTTCTGTTCTTCAAGAGGTCAGGATTCGATCTCAATTATTCTTGAATTCATTATGATATTTGTGTAGATCTTGTTGTCCTGATGAATCTGAGCTTTGAATCGTGCGATTTGGTGCTGTTTTGAGTTAGATATGCATGATTGAAAGTCTTGATGTCATTTAAGTTTTTCTTCGATCTGAGCTTGTCATGATGATTTGCGTTTAATTGATTGTGGATCTTGAATGTACATGACATGATGAATCGCTTGGTGTTATTTTTTTTAATTTCTGGACACCTTTTGAAAAATCTGGAAAATCCAGATGAAGATCATCATGATCTTCATCTTCAACATATGAACATTCATCGTTTCCAGGTTAGCTACAGTTTTGCCATGCATTTGCTACGAAATTCATCATTAGCTACGAAATCTAGAAATGCCATGCAACGCTAGGGTTTTACATTGAAACGGTGTCGTTTTAGGCTTAGCGCACGTTTTCAAATATGCACTGGCTTCGATTCCCAGCGAGTGAATTTTTTCAAATTTGCATCCATTTTCCATGTTTCCCTCCTTTATTTGCCATGCTTGTTTCACTTGACTTCAAATTTTTCCATCAACTTCAAAAAATCACAATAAATTGAAAAATGCATCAATTTCACTCCAATTTTTTGCACAATGCTCCTTATCCTGTCTAGTCTTTTATGAGTATAAATTTGAAAGTTGTGCTTCGCTGGAAAAATAATTTGATCTAGGTTGATTGATCATGTGTCTAATTCTGACCTTGCCTTGCTTATCTCATTGTGAAATGCTTGTTTCTTATCCAATGAACCTGGAATTTTGCATGGTGATTCTAGACACATTGCTTGACATTTTGGTTTTGGTTTGGTATTTTTCCTATGCTCCATTGCTGTTTTATGCTTGTGCTAACTTGGTATGACAATTTGTGTCACACCTTTGAATGTTCAACTTGTGCAACTTGATTTCTATGCCAAATGATCTCTGATTCCCTTGATTTTTTGTATGTGGATCATGTTAAATGTCTTGAATGTGCATGATTTTTTTCAGATTTATTTAAATCATTTCTGTTTTGATTTAAATTTTTCATTCATGATGATCACATATGAGCTTTGAAATTTCCTTGAACTTCTTTTGATCATGAAATGCTTTTGGTGATTGATTTTGATATGAGCCTTTTTAGGATATGTCAATATTTGTGTGAAGTTACTTTGTGTTAAATTTCAGCTCCTGTTTCAAATTTTTTCTCCATCTTTGACCCTAGGCTTTGACCTAGTGGTTTGTTGCTTATATTTGAGTTTTGATTTCAGGTTGAACATCCAAGTTCTATAGTTGATGATGCTCCATCATTTGAGTATTGATGTTGGCTTTTGATTACTAACACTTGTGTGTTTTGTAGGTTGATGCTAACTCCTTTGAGATCATCTGTTGCTTATTAACTGTTGTCTGTTTGTCTGAGTATTGTACTAATCTGTTTAGTTATTTCCACAGGTACCTAAGTTGCTTTAAGTTCATTTGAACTTTACTTTTGCTTGGTTGCTTAACCACTTAGGTATAATCTCTAATCTTCATGTAGTCTGGAAGACCTACTGTTATTGGTAGGCACCTGTCTGAAGCCCTCCTTAAGAGGCAATGCTTGTGATTGTTTAAATTTTTGTGCCAAGCAGGTAAAGTCCTCTTATGAGGCAATTGGCAGATAAAAGAGATGTGTAATCCATCTCCTGCTACTCAGTGTGTCATTCACTTTGCTCACACCATATGTTGATGTATTGTGAATAATAACCCAAGATCTTATAGAGTCCATTTGTGGAGAAGAGTTCCAACTTTCTGAACTCCCACCCTTTCCATTGATCAAAGCTCTCCCTGACCAACGATAAGAGCTATGAGGCACACCCCTCATCTCCTTTTCATCTGCTTCACCCTAACTCTCAATATTAGGGTTAAGAGCTCAAAATACCCCATCCCAGTTGGCTGTAAAGCCTAACCTTGCTTGAGCCTAATTGATTGTATATAGTGTGTGCTAATTGACTTGTTTGTTTGCTTACTTGATTCATCTGTGCATATTTGCTTATGTGTGCCTTTGTGCATTTATCATCATTACTTGTATATCATTTCATAAACATTGTTCATTACTTTGTAACATTTTGTTTTGTCAATGGAGGAGGCAAGCATAAGTCCATTGCTTGGCAGTTGTTTCCCATGATATGGTAGGAGATTGGTATAAGTCCATTGATTGGCATCCGGTATCCATTTTGTTTTAGGAGACTAGCATAAGTCCATTGATTGGCATTTGGTATCCATATTTCATTTTGCTTTGGGAGATTGGAATAAGTCCATTGATTGGCATCCGGTATCCATTTTGTTTTGTGAGATTGGTATAAGTCCATTGATTGGCATCCGGTATCCATTTACTTTGTTCATCTTTTATTTGTTTATTGCCTTATTCCAAAGGAATCACTTGGATCATCTACATATGATCTCAAGAGGTGAACATCTAAGAAGTTTTACTTCCTCACCCTCCCACCTTTTGTTTCTTTAAGCCTCCATTTGCATGTTAACCCAAAACCTAAAAACTATTGTGCAAACATTTTCACTTGTTTTCAAATTAGAAACCTAGGCCTTAGGCCTTTGATTTTTCAAACTTCATTTTCATGATACTTCTTTTGAATTGAATTCTAATCATATCTTGACCACTTTTTATGAATAATCCTAATTGGTTAATTTCACTCACTCAATTGTTTTGTGGCTTTGTCCATTCTTGATAAGTTTTCATACATTAGCCATAGGTTTGATTTATCCTAGTTGGTTGATGTTAATCTCACCTGTTGTCCTTAGTGATTGAATTGTAAGACTTCCTTGCTTATTATAGGGTTAACCCCTCACTAGCAAGTTGAAGCTTTTCTCACATGGTGGACTTATTGTTTGTATAGGTTGAGTTTTCTCCCGTGGATAACGAAAGACCGTAGTGCTTTTGTTTTAAAATGAATCCACCCATACTTTTGGAAATCTTTTAGCCGAACTACGGCGTTTTGATCCTTACCTTCCATGGAAAGGTACATAGGCAACGGGTTCATCCGTTCAAACACAAAAATAACAACTTGTATATTCTTTATCTCATTCCTTCAATCCATGTTTGCACAATAAATATTTCATAAACAAATAACATTTCGTACAACAAGTTGTGAAAAGGGCTCCCTAGGAGTACCTAAGACATTTTGGGTGCCTAACACTTTCCCATTGCGTAATTAACCCCTTACCCAGATCTCTGATCTTTTCATTAGTTTTCTATGTGTAAAACTTCTTAGGCTTTTGTTCGCTTTTTAGCCATTCCTTTGGATAAATAAAAGTGCGGTGGCGACTCGATTCTTTGTATGCTTTGCTTTTGATTTAATCAATAAATCATAAAGTGACGAATAGGAGAATGGCATAGTCTCGTCGACTTGTGTGGAGTATTCCTTAGCAAGTTGACTTGCGAGTCCATTCACTTGGTGGAGGTCATGTTGGATTCATAATGTCACACAAGGTATTTGTGGTTAGGCATTATTCTTTTAACATGTGCCTTAGAAGCCAAGGACCTTAGTTTACCAAGCCCATCTTCGCCTATTTTTAGGACGTAGTGCGGAAGTCGTTCAGAGGTAAGATCTGATGCGATTGTTACACGATACTACACTCATAAGAGTCTCTCTTGAGAATATTTTTGGAATACGAGTATTCGTCCCTCCGATAATATTCGAAAGATGGGATGATGATTATGGGAACCTTTTGTAGAACATGTTCGGCAGGTTTAAATCCTAGTACACTCCCTTTGGGTGGTTCTCAACCGAGACTCCATGCTCGTGACTCTCAACAACCCCGTGATTCATGGTTGAGTCGTTCAGACATCCTTAATATCAATGGAACTTGGGTGTCGATAAGGTGAAAACCATAATCCACCAAAATGGATGATTGATATTAAGGATGATTGAGCCGGTTCATGTATCGTTAATATCAATGGAACTTGGGTGTCGATAAGGTGAAAACCATAATCCACCAAAATGGATGATTGATATTAAAGATACTATGAGCTTTCCCATGACCTTTGTCTGGTGTGATTTGCTTGATCCTTGAGTGTGATTGTTGCATTCATACATTCATGCATTCATCTGCATTCATGTCATCAGAAAAATCAGAAAATTTTCAAGGAACTTAAAGGGTTTATTTGCAAAATATTCAGACATGGAAAGACCAAAGAGGCATACAAAGAAGTACAACTTTAGACAGCCCGATCTGAAAGAGTTAAGGAATCTGACATCTTATGTATTAGATCCCTTGGGTTTCAAGACTCGTTATGGGAAGCTTCTGCCTCTGTTGACTACTCAGGTTGATGAAGGGTTGATGAGTACTTTGGCGCAGTTTTATGATCCTCTGTATCACTGCTTCTCTTTTCCGGACTTTCAGCTGTTGCCTACGCTTGAGGAGTATGCTCATATTGTGGGTATTCCTATTCTTGATCAGGTGCCGTTCAGTGGCTTGGAGAGTATTCTGACTTCTCGGGAGGTTGCAGACCTATTGCACATAGATGAATTCCTGATTGAAATGCATATGACCACCAAAGGTGGAATTCAGGGTCTTCCTTCTGATTTCCTCGTCGCTCAAGCTACCGCTTATGGGAAGGCCATGAGTGAGGATGCCTTTGAGGCCATATTCGTGCTGCTCATCTATGGTTTGGTATTGTTCCCCAACATCGACAAATTCGTGGATGTGAACGCCATTAGGATCTTTTCTGTTCTTAATCCCGTTCCTACTCTGTTGGGTGATGCTTATTTCTCTTTGCATCTGAGGAATGCAAAGGGTGGAGGAGCTATTGTGTGCTGTTTGCCTCTGTTGTATAAGTGGTTTATTTCTCACTTACCGCAGACGGTTGCTTTCAAGGAGAACAAGGGATGTCTACGGTGGTCTACGAGACTTATGTCTCTCACTAATGATGATATCTCTTGGTATAATCGTGTGTATGATACAGTTCAGATAATTGATTATTGTGGTGAATTCCCTAATGTGCCTCTTCTTGGTACATGTGGTGGGATCAACTACAACCCTATCTTAGCACGTCGTCAGCTTGGGTTCCCCCTAAAGGATAAACCTCATAACATTCTGTTAGAAGGTGTGTTCTTTCAGGAGGGTAAAGATCCCCAAGGCCTGAAAGCCAGGATGGTCCGCGCTTGGCGCAAGATTCACAAGAAGGGTAGAAATGAGTTGGGTCCGAAGAACTGCATTGCTTTGGAGCCGTATACTTCTTGGGTCAGACAGAGAGCATCAGAGTATCTTATGCCATATGATTATCCGAGATCTACACCGTTGGTTGTGGTTGGGCCTTCAACCCTCCCTAACCAAGGCGTAGAGGAGTCGAGAGACGAAGACCTTTCACGTGCCTGGATCCGTGAAAGAGAAGAGTTGCTTCAACAGCTTAAAGAGAAGGACGCTCTGATCGAATTCCTCGAGCACCAGGTGATAGATGATCCGAATGATACCTGGACTTCTCTGCTTCCTCAGTCTTCCAAATTCTGGAAGAGGAAGTATGATCGACTTGCTAAAGAAAAAGCAGATATGGAAGCAGCATATGAGAGAGAGATCAAGAGGCTTTGTGCATCTCGTCTTCCAGCATCTCGAGCTTCTAGGGATCCATAGGATGTTTATTTTCCTTTTCCCTTGTAATAATCAACAATGCTGTACTTCTTTGTCCCAAATATATATTTGATGAGATATTTTCCATATGCGATTAAAATGCTCTAAATTTCAAAACTGCAAAGGATTCCCTAAAAGTTCCTTGAAATAAAAAAAAAAGAACAAAGCATATGCACAAGCATTGCATGCATCATTTGCATAAGCAGGAGTTGTTCTGGTCTTCTTGTCTGTGGTCTGACTCTGTGCTCTTCATTTATTTTGAAGACAAGCTGACTCATCGGTACTACACCCGAGCTAATTCTGCAAGAGTGATGGATCAACTTGAACAAGAGAACCGAGAGCTGAAGGAAGAGGTCGCTAGATTGAGCGCTCTGATGGAGCAGTTATTGGCTGCCCAGAATCAACCATCTCCACCTCCTGCAACTCCTCCCCAGAGGACTGTTATATCAGAGGTTGCTTCGTCAACTGTGCCAGCCGCCAGTGCCCATTTCATGCCAGCCATGCCATCCGGGTTTCCGTGGGGTATGCCTCCAGGTTTTATGCCAGATATTCCAGCTCCTACATTTGCTTCCATGTCGGCATCTAGCCCGGTCCTTGCGATGCCTCCTCCTGTCGTGCATACCATTCCTAGGGTAGACGACACCATCTATCATTCTGAGCCGTCTGAGGGCCCAGATGTTAATGAAAAGATGGATGCCATGAATGACCAATTCCTTGAGCTCCGTAAGGAATTGAAGACCCTCCGAGGGAAATATTTGTTTGGCAAGTCTGTTGCTGAATTATGTTTGGTTCCCGGTGTGAAGATACCTGTCAAATTCAAAGTCCCAGACTTTGAGAAGTACAAGGGGAACACCTGCCCTCTCAGTCACCTGGTTATGTATGCCAGGAAAATGTCTACTCAGACAGATAATGATCAACTGCTGATTCATTATTTTCAGGATAGTTTGTCTGGTGCAGCTCTTCGGTGGTATATGAGCCTTGATAGTGCAAACATCCGTTCCTTCAACGATCTTGGCGAAGCCTTCGTCAAGCAATACAAATATAATATGGATATGGCTCCTGATCGTGATCAACTCAGAGCTATGTCCCAGAAGGACAAAGAGACATTTAAAGAGTACGCCCAGAGGTGGCGAGAGCTGGCAGCTCAGATTACTCCTCCGCTGGAAGAGAAGGAGATGACTAAGATCTTTTTGATAACTCTTAGTTCATTTTATTATGAGCGGATGGTCGCTAGTGCTCCCTCTGATTTCACCGAAATGGTGAACATGGGGATGCGATTGGAGGAAGGAGTCCGGGAAGGACGGTTATCTAAGGACGAAGGCTCTTCTAAACGATATGGGGCGTTTAAGAAGAAAGATGGGGAGGCACATGCTGTGCAATCCCATGTTAAACCCAGAAGACCCTCTGCCAAGAGGAAGCCTGTGCGTCATGCCAGCAACCAGCATCAGGTGGCTCATATAGCACATGTCTTCAGAGACAACAATCAGCATAATCAGCAACAACCTCAGTATCAACAGCAACATCGCCCACAGCAACAGGCTTACCAGCCTCGTGGCAACAGTAATCAGGCTAATTTGAATTATGATAGGAAGAAGATCACTTTCGATCCTATTCCTATGTCATATGTTAAGCTATATCCCTCTTTAATAGAGCGGAAACTGATTACCCCGAGGGATCCTCTGGTTGTACCTGCTAACCCGCAGTGGTGGTACAAGCCCGACCAACATTGTGTTTATCATTCCGGTGCTCCCGGTCACAACATAGAAAACTGCTTTCCGTTGAAGACTAAGGTGCAAGACCTTATGAGATGCGACATTCTGAGCTTTGAAGACTTAGGCCCCAATGTTTCGAAGAACCCATTGCCCGAGCATGGGAAGTCGGTTAACATGGTCCAGGGTTGCCCTGGCAAATATAAGGTCAAATATGTAAGCCATATTCGACAGTCATTGGTTGAGTTGCATCGTCTGCTGTGTGATTACAGTCATATGGAGCACGACCATGACAAATGCCGTATCTGCTCCGTCAATAGATTGGGTTGCCGCCAAGTGTGCAGAGAGCTTCAAGAGCTGTTGGATGATGGTACTATTGAGATTCTTCAAAACAGAAATGTTGATGAAGATGAACCAGAGGTGAATGTGATTTCTCCTGTGTTCAAGATTCCAGAGCCTGTTGTCATCCGTTATGATGGCAGCAAACAGAAGGTTTCTCCTTCTCTGGTCATCAAGCCTGCAGGCCCTGTGCCTTATGCTTCAGATAGAGCAATTCCCTTCCGATATAATCCAGTTGCTGTTGAAGATGGGAAAGAAGTGCCTTTGCCTTCATCTTCTGTGGTAAATATTTCTGATGTGAGCGGGGTGACCCGGAGTGGTCGTGTATTTTCTGCACCCCTGAAGACTCATGTTGTTTCTGATTCTGCTGAGCGCCCGGTTGGGACTGCGGTGAATGTTCCGAATCCGGCACCTGTTGCTAAACCCTCCTCTGTACAAAAGACTCCTGCATCTTCTGTTGGCCCTAGTGGCATTGTGAATGAA
This sequence comes from Lathyrus oleraceus, assembly GCF_024323335.1. NCBI lineage: Eukaryota > Viridiplantae > Streptophyta > Magnoliopsida > Fabales > Fabaceae > Lathyrus > Lathyrus oleraceus. Next base: position 211,606,250 of record NC_066581.1, read on the forward strand.
GGTTGTGATGAGATGCTGAGGCTCATCAAGAAGAGTGAGTACAACGTTGTAGACCAACTTCTACAAACACCGTCCAAGATCTCGGTGCTATCTTTGCTTCTGAATTCAGAACCCCATAGGGAGGCTCTGCAGAAAGTATTGGACGTGGCTTATGTTGATCATGATGTCACGATTGAGCAGTTTGACAGTATTGTTGCAAACATCACTGCTTGCAACACTTTGAGTTTTTGTGATGCTGATCTCCCTGAGGAGCGAAGAGACCACAACATGGCTTTACATATTTCCATGAATTGCAAGAACGACGCCATGTCCAACGTGCTGGTGGACACCGGGTCATCTTTGAATTTATTGTCGAAGACCACTCTTTCGAGATTGTCATATCAGGGGCCTCCCATGAGGCAGAGTGGTGTTGTTGTGAAAGCTTTCGATGGGTCGCGTAAGACCGTGATTGGGGAAGTTGATCTCCCAATCAAGATTGGACCAAGTGATTTCCAAGTTACCTTTCAGGTTATGGATATCCACCCATCTTATAGCTGTCTCCTTGGCAGACCATGGATTCACGAGGCTGGCGCCGTGACATCCACCCTACACCAGAAACTGAAATTCGTCAAGAATAAGAAATTGGTTGTGGTAGGGGGAGAAAAGGATCTCCTGGTTAGCCACCTGTCTTCTTTCTCATATATTGATGCTGAAGATGAAGTTGGAATGCCTTTCCAAGCTTTGTCTGTTGCTGAGCCAATTGAGAAGAAGTCTCCTTCATTTGTTTCCTATCGTGATGCGAAACTGGCCATTGAATGTGGTGCAGTTGTTGGTTTAGGAAAGATGATTGAGCTTGAAGATAATAAATCTCGGGCTGGCATTGGCTATTCTTCTGGGGCATTTAATGAGAAAGGGATGTTCAAGAGTGGAGGTTTCATCCATGCTGATCAAGCTGAGGAAGCTGCTACTATTCTGGAAGAGGATGCAGAGGATTTGAGCAACTTTGTTATCCCTAGCGGGATCTGCCATAATTGGGTCGCTGTGGATGTTCCTACAGTCATTCATAAGTCAGCGTAATTTGTTCACTTTGTTTCAAAACCCATCTCCCATGCGAAAAGGAGAAGTGATGACATTCTTGGCATCATATATACAATGATATTTTCATTCAATTAATGCATTGTTAAACATTTGTTTTTCCATTTGTTTTCACTTTTTGCTTTTGCATGAAATCAGTGATCACAAAAAACCCTAAAAACAAGAATAAAAGCAATCTTTTCATCTGCATAATGATTTGTTTGTTTAAATTCTAAAGTTTTTATTATCCAAAATCATTATGCAGGTTGATTCTAAAACCCATTGAACATAATGATCCAACGCCATCTCCCAATTTTGAATTCCCTGAATTTGAAGCAGAGGAAGATGATGTTGAAGGGATTCCTGATGAGATTTCCCGTCTCCTTGAGCACGAGAAGAAGATCATTCAGCCGCATCTCGAAGATCTGGAAACAGTCAACTTGGGGTCTGAAGATTGTGTTCGTATGGTGAAGATTGGGGCACTTCTTGAAGAGTCTGTCAAGAAGGGGTTGATCAGTTTTCTACGAGAATATTCTGATATCTTCGCTTGGTCGTATGAAGACATGCCAGGTCTAGATACAGATATTGTGCAACATTTCCTGCATTTGAAGCCTGAGTGCGTGCCAGTAAAGCAGAAGCTCAGAAGAACTCATCCAGATATGGCAGTGAAGATGAAAGAGGAATTTCAGAAGCAAATTGATGCGGGGTTTCTGGTGACTTCTACATATCCTTTATGGGTGGCCAATATTGTGCCTGTGCCTAAGAAAGACGGAAAAGTCAGTATGTGTGTTGATTACAGAGATTTGAATAAAGCTAGTCCAAAAGATGATTTTCCTCTACCACACATTGACATGTTGGTAGACAATACAGCTAAATTCAAAGTCTTCTCGTTTATGGACGGATTTTCCGGATATAATCAAATCAAGATGGCACCCGAGGATATGGAGAAGACAACATTCATCACACCTTGGGGAACATTCTGTTATCGAGTGATGCCCTTCGGTTTGAAGAACGCCGGAGCCACGTATCAACGTGCTATGACTACCTTGTTTCATGATATGATGCACAAGGAAATAGAGGTCTATGTTGATGATATGATTGCTAAGTCCCGAACGGAAGTTGAGCATCTTGAGCATTTGTTGAAACTTTTTCAGCGTTTGAGGAAGTACAAGCTTCGTCTGAATCCGAACAAATGTACATTTGGAGTCCGTTCCGGCATTTTGTTGGGTTTTGTTGTCAGCGAGAGAGGTATCGAGGTTGATCCTGCAAAGGTCAAAGCAATACAAGAGATGCCTGCGCCCAAAACTGAAAAGCAAGTCCGAGGTTTTCTTGGCCGCTTGAACTATATTTCCAGATTTATATCCCACATGACTGCCACATGTGCGCTGATATTCAAGCTCCTCCGGAAAGATCAATCTCTTGATTGGACTGAGGATTGCCAGAAAGCTTTCGACAGTATCAAAGAGTATCTGTCTGAACCTCCGATCTTGTCTCCGCCTGTGGAAGGAAGATCTCTGATCATGTATCTGACTGTTCTTGAAGACTCGATGGGTTGTGTACTCAGTCAACAAGACGAATCAGGGAAGAAAGAATCTGCTATCTACTACCTCAGTAAGAAGTTCACTGATTGTGAGTCTCGATACTCTATGCTTGGGAAGACGTGTTGTGCTTTGGCTTGGGCTGCTAAGCGTCTACGCCAATACATGATAAATCATACAACTTGGTTGATATCCCGAATGGATCCAATCAAGTATATCTTCGAGAAGCCTGCTTTAACTGGGAGAATTGCCCGTTGGCAGATGTTGTTATTTGAGTATGATATTGAGTATCGAGCTCAGAAAGCTATCAAAGGTAGTATCTTGGCTGACCATTTGGCACATCAGCCGATTGAAGATCATCAGTCTGTTCAGTACGACTTCCCAGACGAGGAGATTCTGTATTTGAAAATGAAAGATTGTGATGAGCCTACACTTGATGAAGGTCCGGAACCTGGTTCCAGATGGACGATGGTGTTTGATGGCGCTGTAAATCAGTACGGAAATGGTATTGGGGCAGTAATCATTACTCCTCATGGCACACATATTCCGTTTACAGCAAGGCTAACTTTCAAATGCACGAATAATATGGCTGAGTATGAAGCCTGTATTATGGGACTGGAAGAATGTATTGATCTGAGAATCAAGCATCTTGATGTGTATGGTGATTCGGCCTTGGTTGTCAATCAGATCAAGGGTGAATGGGAGACGAATCAACCTGGTCTCATTCCATATAGAGATTATGCGAGAATGATTTCAACGTTCTTTACAGAAGTTGACTTTCATCATATTCCTCGAGAAGATAATCGGATGGCAGATGCGCTTGCTACGCTTGCTTCGATGATTGTGGTCAAGTATTGGAATGAAGTTCCCAATATTACCGTGATGCGCTTGGATAGACCAGCTCACGTGTTTGCAGTTGAAGAAGTGCATGATGATAAGCCTTGGTATTTTGATATCAAGAATTTCCTTCAGAACCAGGTCTACCCGCCTGGGGCATCTGTGAAAGATAGGAAAACTTTAAGAAGGTTGTCAGGCAGTTTCTACCTCAGTGGTGAAGTGCTTTATAAGAGAAATTTTGACATGGTTCTGCTCAGATGCGTGGATAGACACGAAGCAAACCTGTTGATGACTGAGGTCCATGAGGGTTTATTTGTTACTCATTCCAATGGACATGCCATGGCTAGAAAGATGTTGAGAGCAGGCTACTATTGGCTGACAATGGAGTCTGACTGCTGCAAATATGTGAAGAAATGCCACAAGTGTCAAATTTATGCGGATAAGATTCATATTCCTCCGACACTTCTGAATGTGATTTCATCACCATGGCCTTTCTCTATGTGGGGAATTGACATGATCGGCATGATTGAACCGAAAGCGTCCAACGGACACAGGTTTATTCTCGTAGCAATTGATTACTTCACCAAATGGGTTGAAGCCGCTTCATATGCGAATGTGACCAGGCAGGTGGTCGTGAAGTTTATCAAGAATCAGCTTATTTGCCGTTATGGTGTGCCAGATAAGATCATTACTGATAATGGATCTAATCTGAATAATAAGATGATGGAAGAGTTGTGCGCTGAGTTCAAGATTGCACACCATAACTCCTCTCCCTACAGACCCAAGATGAATGGGGCTGTTGAAGCTGCTAACAAGAATATCAAGAAGATTATCCAGAAGATGGTTGTTACGTACAAAGATTGGCATGAGATGCTGCCATTTGCTTTGCATGGGTATCGTACATCTGTCCGCACTTCAACAGGGGCAACCCCTTTTTCTCTTGTTTACGGCATGGAGGCTGTTCTCCCAGTAGAGGTGGAGATCCCATCAATGAGAGTCTTGATGGAAGCCAAGTTGACTGATGCTGAATGGATTCAGAGTCGTTACGACCAGTTGAATTTGATTGAAGAGAAGCGATTGACTGCCATGTGCCATGGTCAGTTGTATCAGCAGAGAATGAAGAAAGCATTCGATAAGAAGGTCAAACCTCGTGTGTTCCGAGAAGGTGACCTCGTGCTCAAGAAAGTTTTGTCTTTCGCGCCCGATTCCAGGGGCAAGTGGACTCCAAACTATGAAGGTCCATATGTTGTTAAGAGAGCCTTTTCAGGCGGTGCTTTGATGCTTACAAAAATGGATGGGGAGGATTTCATTCGTCCTGTGAATTCAGATGCAGTCAAGAAATACTTTGCCTAAAAAAAAAAGGGGGAAAAAGAAGTATAAGAAAAACAGAATAGCTCGCTAAGTTGAAAACCCGAAAGGGCGGCTTAGGCAAAAATGAGCAAAAATGAGCTTAGGCAAACCCGAAAGGGCGGCTCAGGCAAAAGTTAGAGACATGAAAAAAAATGATATTTGCATCCCGCTAGATTGAGTACCTCACCCTGGGGAAATCTAGGCAAAAATTAGGGATTTGGCAAGTAACTGCATCCTGACAAGACTTTCTGTTCCACAGCTGTCTTTTCGTCAGAGATTCTCGATTCGTCGTTAACTGAAGCTTCGAATACATCAAAATTCAAATTGGTAGAGAAAGGATCATTATGTTCAATGTAACCCTCTTCCAATATATATCACTGATTTCAAATTTGTACAGATCTATGGAGTCTTGCCATTCGCAAACTACCATTCCATCAAATCAATTTGAGCTTTTATCCAATTATTTGCACTCTTATTTGTTACAATTCAACAAATGTTTTGCATGTTTTAATTGATAAAATGTCATTGTTTTAAACAAACAAAAAATTTCAAATTTGTTGTTTTAAACAAAGTGAATGTTCACAATGATGAAAGGATACTTAAGAATTTCTCAGTGCTCTCCCAAGGGTGGCATGATTTCCAACAGGGTAAGACATTTGTTCATATTCTTGGCATTGGTTGTATCCTCTTTTATCCAGATTGTTGTTAGGGTTGTTCCCTAAGCAGAGTGTTTGTTGAGAACTTCACAGTCCTCTCTAACAATATTCTCTCCCCAGCATGGATGCTTTCCTTTTGGAAGATTCGGTAGTTGGTGGGTTGATATCCCGGTACTTCGTCTATTTCCTCAGTAAAGTCGCCAGCGGAATTGTTGATATGATGTACTTCATTTATGCTATCTCTCCCCATCAGCGTGCTTGTTGAGGTTTTCACCTTTTATCCCTTCAGCAGAGCAGTGATTATTTCCTCCTCAGCAAGTGGTAGTTTCCTTTTGGAAGGTTCAACATTTGGTGGTTGATCCCCAGCTCTCCTTCTCTTCCTCAGATAATTCCCCAGTAGATTTGTGGTACGGTGGATTGTGTCTGTAATTGTTTCCCTGCAGAAGTTTCGTGATTTCCCTGCAGTATCTCCAACAAAGTGGGTATCCTCAACAGAGTTGCTTTTGTGGCAGTTTCTGCCTGTTGTAAGCTTCTGTTCCCCAGTTGGGTTGGTTGGTGATCTATTATTCATAGGTTTGGTTGATTTCCTGATGCTTTTGATCCTCAGTAGAATGGCTTGTGGCAGAATCTACTTGTATGATCTATTTTCCCTCAGTGGGTTTATCCCCAATGAAGTGGCTGACAGTATCCCCAGTAGAGTTGCTTGTGTGGCTATATTCTACTTGTGTGTTCTATTCTCTTCAGCAATTCTTGCTTGTGCAGTGAACTCTTGTTTCCCAGTTGATACTGAGTATCCCCCTGCAGAAATCTCGGGATTTCTCCATTTCCCCAACAGATTTTGCTTTTGTGGCAGTTTCTGCCTGTTGTGAACTTCTGTTCCCTAGTTGGGTTGATTTATGATCCATCACTAAGAGATTTTGTGATTTCTTTGATATCTCTGACCTTCTGTTTTTTCCAGCAGATCTTTGCTTTTTAGCATTCAGATCTCCAGCAGATTGGCTTTCCAGTTGGATTTCTTTGGATTTTCCTCTGGAAGTGTAGTATCAGGCGTTTGATCCCTAGACCTGTTTGTGTTAGATATGTCTGTTTTGTCAGCATTCATCAAACATAAATCACGCATATTCATGCATACTTTCAACATATAGATATTCATGATTGCATTTTTTGCCATATATCTTTTGTTTGTTGTCTCCTGCTAATGGTGATATAGATCTCTCCAGTAGATCTTCCCAAGCAGATGTCGGGTGTCTAATCTCTCAATATAGAGTCAGCCCCATAAGAAGAAAGTGTCTGTCTTTTCTTCTGCAATTCCCCACTGAGATATATCCTCGTGGATGACGGTTTTTTCCATTTCCTCCCAACATATATATTGGGATGGACCTTCCTATTGAGTTACATCCTCATTAGGACGAGTCTTGATTCAGTTTGCCTTTTTGGTTTGATCCTGAATTGGCATTTTTCAACTGTCTCTTGTGCTTCCCTGTGGAATAAATGAATGAATTGCCCAATAAACAGCAATAGTTCATCTTATCCCCAGCGGAATTCGTTTTGGTTTTCTACCCAATACCCGGTAGTTGTAAATCCTGCATACCTTTTTTCCCTTTTGTGGAATAGGTGTTTGTGAACATCTTTGTTCCTCAGCAAGAGTCGATGGTTTTCTACCCAGTATTCGGTAGTTGTAAATCCTACTTTCTTGCTCTCCAGCAGTTTGCGGTTTGTTATAAACCCTATTTTGTTCCCCCGTGCGAAGTTGTGATCCTTTCACTCCCCACGCAGAGGCTTTGGTTTTCTACCCTGTATTCGGTAGTTGTAAACCCTATTTCTTTTTATCCTCATCAGAGTTGTGGCCCTCTACCCAGTAACCGGTAGTTGTAAGTCCTATCTCTTTTCCCCTAGCAGAGGTAACCTTTGTGGTTCATTCTGGTTGATGGCGGATTTTGCGGTCTTCTACCCAGTATTCGGTAGTTGTAAATCCTATGTTGTTGTTGTCTCCCTATCGGAGTTTGTGCTTTCTTTTGGATAATTGCCATTTGCTAGCAATTTTATCCTCAGTTGAGTCTTTGGTTTTCTACCCAGTAGTCGGTAGTGATAAACCTCTTGTTTCCTCAGCCAGAATCTTTGGTCTTCTACCCAGTATTCGGTGGTTGTAAATCCTTTATTCTCCCCTTTGCAAAGTTAACCTTGTTGTTCATCCTAACCGATGATGGTTACTCTTTGTGGTTATCCTCATCCAGTATTCGATGTTGATATTCCCTCCTTGCTTTTGGGTATTTGCTCTGAGTAAGCACTTGTATTCCCAACAAGTTTTTATGGATAATTGCCGGATGCTAGCAATTTTATCCTCAGTGGGTCCTTTCAACCGTATGCCAGTGATTTGTTCCCCGGATCATTGATTGTTTATCAATGCATCCCCAGTGAGTTCTCTTTCATTTACCCGTTTGATTGGTAATGATTGTTGCTCCCTTTGATCGGTCATCTTTATATACCTAGTTTTGGTATCCCGATGCCTTTCTTTTCGGTTGATTTATCCTTTATTAACCCAGTAACCGGTTGTGGATAATCTTTCATGCGAGTATACTATCCACGTTTTGACGGTAATGGATAATATATCTCATGCACTCTTCAGTCGAAGCCTGTTGTGTTTCCCCAGTCGAGTAAGATTCGTATTCCTTTGTGGAATCGAATATTCTTTGTTCTCCTTTTTGAGCGTATCTCCCAGTAACTGGTGATATGTCTCCTGGATGATTGCCGGATGCTTGCAATTTATCCCCTGTGAGTTACCTTTCATTTACCCTGTTGGTGTTGGTATCCATTGTCTCTCTTTTCGGTCGGTCACCTATTATATACCCAGTAACCGGTATCCCTGGTGTTTCCTTCCATGCGAGTATACTATCTACGTTCTGACGGTAATAGATAATATATCTCATGCGAGTATACTATCCACGTTCTAACGGTAATGGATATTATATCTCATGCGCTCTTTGGGTTTTTTTTCCCAGTTGAGTAAGATTCGCTTTCCCGTTGCGGATTCGAATATCCATCCTATAAGTCGATTCGCTTTTTCAAGCCCTCCTTTCGGATGATGAGTGTTTTGGCATATATACCAATTCACGCTTTGGTCAGTCACCTATTATATACCCAGTAACCGGTATCCCTGGTGTTCCTTCCTTTCTGCTCCCTATTATGACCTTGGTCCCCTGTGGAGTCAGATTTTTCCTGAGTTGATGTACCTTTTTCAGGTCTTTCTCAGATGTTTGGTTGATTGATATCTCTCACCCTTATACCGGTCTTAGATATTCATTCTTCCTGAGCTTGTTGTTCTTTCACCCAGTAACCTGTGTTTAGATCACATGTTTCTTTGAGTTTGTTACCCAGTAGCCGGTAACACCTCATCTTGCAGTTTTTTCTCCAGGAGAGTCTCTTTGATAGACATTCCCCAGTGGAGTTTCCGTTGTGATTTTGCCCTTTTGCTGTATTGGCGTTTTCCCCAATATATGCAGTTTTCCCCGGCAGGGAGATTCTGTGTGAATCTTTTTCCCCAGTCCGAGTCCGGATTTTCATCTGAAGTATCCTTCGTGGATAGTTTGAGTCAGCTTGAGTCCTTCCAATGGATGTGTCTTCCTTTGGAAATTGCTTTTTCTTTTCCCGGTTTGAGTCCTTTACTCCCCAGTAAGGTCTCCAGTCCAGTCGTGTCCTGTTCATGCTGCGTCAATTTCCCCTAATTCAGAGTCGTGTCCTGCTCACGCATTCTTTTTTCTTGTTCTTATCCCCATGAGAGTCCTGTTAGAGTCTCTGTTCCTGGTGAGTGTATTACTCCGATGGATCGTCTTTTCTTTGTGGACTCATATTCCCCACAGAGATAATTTGTCTTGCATTCATACATTTGCATCATGAGGTCTCTTAGGGACCAAAATTTGTCTCATTACTGTTATTTAAGCCCATTCTACCGCGTCGAGATGAAGACTTTAACCTTCACTTCTCCGGCTAGAATGACCTTAAATAGGGGCATCTGTAAGACCCCATTTTTGTCCCTAAGATCCCTCCTGGCATCATATCATAACATTTCATTGCCTCAAGGATCATTGGACACCTGGCTTCCTTCCCTGTGGGTGGGTCATCTTTTTTAGAGTGTTTCTTGATCACCAAGCATTCCTTGCATTTGTATATCATTGTTTTCCTTTTTATCACTAACCAAAAGTACAAAAATATGTCATCTAATCTTTGTCTTGCAGATGAAGCATTAACAGGTCAAGGCAATCAAAGGCATTCATTGAGCAATAGATGGTGGTTATTCTTGAGATTTGGACCCCACAATCATTCACAAGAGTTCATATGAGCTATGATGTCATTTTGAAGCAAAATCCCAAGTGGTAGAGGCTTGAATCTCATCAGAACATTTTCAGGTCATCTGAAGACCTAGAAAGTCAACTGCAAAGTCAACTGTGGATTTGGAGGTGGGAAGTGATTAGAAATACTTCATTCATGTTCAAACGAGTCTCATTTGACATTTCAAATACTCACATTGAAGAATTTGAAGTCAGGTCAAGAATTTCCAAAAATAGCAAGTGACCTATAATTTGAACTTTCCAAAAATGGAAAGATTTTGAACCAATTTCAACTCAATATTACATCATCAAGAAAGCTTCAAATGAAATTTTGTTGAACATGAAAGTTGTAGATCTTTCTCTCCCATTTCCAAAATGTCCAAGATCATGAATTTCTAATGTGTGGTTGAGGAGATATGATCAAATCATGGCAAAGTGTGCTTGAAGATTCAAATGGGCATAACTTTTCAACCAAAGCTCCAAAATGAGTGGTTCTTTTTGCTATATTCTCCTCATGACTTGTAGTTTCTTAACATCTCATTACATGGCTTGAATTCCATTTGCATAATCATGTGCTCATTCATGAAGCTTTTGAAGAGAAATTTCATAAAACCATTTTGGTGAATCATATGCATACATAACCAATTCCAAAGGGTGCATGAACTCATTTTAAGTGATTTTGGGCCTTGTTCTGGCACTGTTCACGCATGCATGAATTGCATGGGGGTGAAAATCCAATTTGTGCATACACCTTAAAACTTGATTAATTTCAATTAGCTTTAGCTTAAACAGGTTTTAAACATGATTAGCATAGCATATATAAGGTTAAACATAACTGCATTTGCCATTAACTACAATTTCAGATCTAGATTCAAGAATCATCAAAAAAATTTCTCTCAATTTTTTTTCCAATTTCTTCACACAAGAACCTTTTCTATTGACTGATTCATGATCTTGAAGCATTTTTGAGTGGAATTGGACGTGGAATTGGAGCAATTGGTGCCATATTGAGCCATACTCGAAGCTTGAAGGTTCCATGGATTTTGCAAATTGAGCTGGATTCGTGTATGCTGGAGCTTCAAATTCATCATCAATCACTTCATTAAGCATTGTAGAGAAGATTTGAGGCCTTGCTGAGCTTTGTGGAGCACGATTCCAACTTCTGTTCTTCAAGAGGTCAGGATTCGATCTCAATTATTCTTGAATTCATTATGATATTTGTGTAGATCTTGTTGTCCTGATGAATCTGAGCTTTGAATCGTGTGATTTGGTGCTGTTTTGAGTTAGATATGCATGATTGAAAGTCTTGATGTCATTTAAGTTTTTCTTCGATCTGAGCTTGTCATGATGATTTGCGTTTAATTGATTGTGGATCTTGAATGTACATGACATGATGAATCGCTTGGTGTTATTTTTTTTATTTCTGGACACCTTTTGAAAAATCTAGAAAATCCAGATGAAGATTATCATGATCTTCATCTTCAACCTATGAACATTCATCGTTTCCAGGTTAGCTACGGTTTTGCCATGCATTTGCTACGAAATTCATCATTAGCTACGAAATCTGGAAATGCCATGCAGTGCTAGGGTTTTACATTGAAACGGTGCCGTTTTAGGCTTAGCGCGCGTTTTCAAATATGCACTGGCTTCGATTCCCAGCGAGTGAATTTTTTCAAATTTGCATCCATTTTCCATGTTTCCCTCCTTTATTTGCCATGCTTGTTTCACTTGACTTCAAATTTTTCCATCAACTTCAAAAAATCACAATAAATTGAAAAATGCATCAATTTCACTCCAATTTTTTGCACAATGCTCCTTATCCTGTCTAGTTTTTTATGAGTATAAATTTGCAAGTTGTGCTTGGCTGGAAAAATAATTTGTTCTAGGTTGACTGATCATGTGTCTAATTGTGACCTTGCCTTGCTTATCTCATTGTGAAATGCTTGTTTCTTATCCAATGAACCTGAAATTTTGCATGGTGATTCTAGACACATTGCTTGACGTTTTGGTTTTAGTTTGGTATTTTTCCTATGCTCCATTGCTGTTTTATGCTTGTGCTAACTTGGTGTGACAATTTGTGTCACACCTTTGAATGTTCAACTTGTGCAACTTGATTTCTATGCCAAATGATCTCTGATTCCCCTGATTTTTTGTATGTGGATCATGTTAAATGTCTTGAATGTGCATGATTTTTTTCAGATTTATTTGAATCATTTCTGTTTTGATTAAAATTTTTCATTCATGATGATCACATATGAGCTTTGAAATTGCCTTGAACTTCTTTTGATCATGAAATGCTTTTGGTGATTGATTTTGATATGAGCCTTTTTAGGATATGTCAATATTTGTGTGAAGTTACTTTGTGTTAAATTTCAGCTCCTGTTTCAAATTTTTTCTCCATCTTTGACCCTAGGCTTTGACCTAGTGGTTTGTTGCTTATATTTGAGTTTTGATTTCAGGTTAAACATCCAAGTTCTATAGTTGATGATGCTCAATCATTTGAGTATTGATGTTGGCTTTTGATTACTAACACTTGTGTGTTTTGTAGGTTGATTCTAACTCCTTTGAGTTTGCCTTATGGCTTACACATTTTGTACATTGAGATCATCTGTTGCTTATTAACTGTTGTTTGTTTGTCTGAGTATTGTACTGATCTGTTTAGTTGTTTCCACAGGTACCTAAGTTGCTTTAAGTTCATTTGAACTTTGTTTTTGCTTGGTTGCTTAACCACTTAGGTATAATCTGTAATCTTCATGTAGTCTGGAAGACCTACTGTTATTGGTAGGCACCTGTCTGAAGCCCTCCTTAAGAGGCAATGCATGTGATTGTTTAAATTTTTGTGCCAAGCAGGTAAAGTCCTCTTATGAGGCAATTGGCAGATAAAAGAGATGTGTAATCCATCTCCTGCTACTCAGTGTGTCATTCACTTTGCTCACACCATGTGTTGATGCATTGTGAATAATAACCCAAGATCTTATAGAGTCCATTTGTGGAGAAGAGTTCCAACTTTCTGAACTCCCACCCTTTCCATTGATCAAAGCTCTCCCTGACCAGGGATAAGAGCTATGAGGCACACCCCTCATCTCCTTTTCATCTGCTTCACCCTAACTCTCAATGTTAGGGTTAAGAGCTCAAAATACCCCATCCCAGTTGGCTGTAAAGCCTAACCTTGCTTGAGCCTAATTGATTGTATATAGTGTGTGCTAATTGACTTGTTTGTTTGCTTACTTGATTCATCTGTGAATATTTGCTTATGTGTGCCTTTGTGCATTTATCATCATTACTTGTATATCATTTCATAAACATTGTTCATTACTTTGTAACATTTTGTTTTGTCCATGGAGGAGGCAAGCATAAGTTCATTGCTTGGCAGTTGTTTCCCATGATATGGTAGGAGATTGGTATAAGTCCATTGATTGGCATCCGATATCCATTTTGTTTTAGGAGACTAGCATAAGTCCATTAATTGGCATCTGGTATCCATGTTTCATTTTGCTTTGGGAGATTGGAATAAGTCCATTGATTGGCATCCGGTATCCATTTTGTTTTGTGAGATTGGTATAAGTCCATTGATTGGCATCCGGTATCCATTTACTTTGTTCATCTTTTATTTGTTTATTGCCTTATTCCAAAGGAATCACTTGGATCATCTACATATGATCTCAAGAGGTGAACATCTAAGAAGTTTTACTTCCTCACCCTCCCACCTTTTGTTTCTTTAAGCCTCCATTTGCATGTTAACCCAAAACCTGAAAACTATTGTGCAAACATTTTCACTTGTTTTCAAATTAGAAACCTAGGCCTTAGGCCTTTGATTTTTCAAACTTCATTTTCATGATACTTCTTTTGAATTGAATTCTAATCATATCTTGACCACTTTTTGTGAATAATCCTAATTGGTTAATTTCACTCACTCAATTGTTTTGTGGCTTTGTCCATTCTTGATAAGTTTTCATACATTAGCCATAGGTTTGATTTATCCTAGTTGGTTGATGTTAATCTCACCTGTTGTCCTTAGTGATTGAATTGTAAGACTTCATGGCTTATTATAGGGTTAACCCCTCACTAGCAAGTTGAAGCTTTTCTCACATGGTGGACTTGTTGTTTGTATAGGTTGAGTTTTCTCCCGTGGATAACGAAAGACCTAAGTGCTTTTGTTTTAAAATGAATCCACCAATACTTTTGGAAATCTTTTAGCCGAACTACGGCGTTTTGATCCTTACCTTCCATGGAAAGGTACGTAGGCAACGGGTTCATCCGTTCAAACACAAAAATAATAACTTGTATATTCTTTCTCTCATCCCTTCAATCCATGTTTGCACAATAAATATTTCATAAACAAATAACATTTCGTACAACAAGTTGTGAAAAGGGCTCCCTAGGAGTACCTAGGACGTTTTGGGTGCCTAACACCTTCCCATTGGGTAATTAACCCCTTACCCAGATCTCTGATCTTTTCATTAGTTTTCTATGTGTAAAACTTCTTAGGCTTTTGTTCGCTTTTTAGCCATTCCTTTGGATAAATAAAAGTGCGGTGGAGACTCGATTCTTTGTATGCTTTGCTTTTGATTTAATTAATAAATCATAAAGTGACGAATACACCGCTACACCTATAACAAATCTGAGTCACTATTGCATCAATAAATATCAATTACTACCAGTTCTTAAGGGTATTTTCTCCTAAGTCCTTGGAGAGAAAACCTTTAATCAATCTACCCTAATTTCCATGTCCATAGCCAATAAGGGTGAAGTTAAGCTGTATAATATCAAGAATACTCTAGTTCATACATGGTATCCCTAGTCCTAGGTGATATCTACTGTAGAGTAACCTTATGAAAACCTTATCAATGGCGCTCCAGCCTAATTGATAACCATAAATCATTCTCGATTGGTCCAAAAGAGAAAGCAATAAACACATCAAAAGGCTACCGTAAAAACAATATTATAAATGCAAATGTAAACTCAAATTCGTTACAATTCTAAATCAAGGACACCCCCTAGCATTGGGGGGTTTAGCTACTCATATTGTTTAAAACGAATTCAGGATAAAAATTACACATTACAGGTAATTGGATGACTTTGATCTTCAATCGCTCTCGCTCATGAAAACCTTGAGCTCTCTGAATGCCTTGATCTTTGTAATACTTGATTGCTTCACAATACTATATTTTGCCGTATTCCAAGATTATTTTTCCTTTGGAAGAAGACCCTCTTTTATAGTGAAAATTCCAAGCAGCAGTTGGACAGGTCCAAAAATATCTCTAAAAAGCCCGACAAACAAAAGCTCGAGAAAAACTAAATTTTTGGGCTTGGGCTGACACGGGTGGCCGTGTCACCCTATTGTCATGGCTGACACGCCCCTGGCATGGGTGACACGGTTGAGTGTGGTGCCTGACACCCTATTGTCAGGCCACTGTATCCTTCAACACGCCCTCCTTTGCCTGACACGGCCCGTGTCAGGTGACACGGGTGGCCGTGTCAGGCCTCTTGTACCTGGGTTTTCTGCTCCTCTGCTTGTCGGAATCTTGCATTGTCTCGTTCTGAGTTCCCTGGTTCTTCTACCTGGACCTGTCGGACAAAAACACAGCTATCCCACGCATAAAATCACTAAAATATAAGTAAAACATAACAATGATTAGAATTGCTTAAATAAAATGACGGAAGTAAAACTAACTCGAAATGTATCATAAATGCTTGCATAGTGTGTCAAAAGCCTCTATTCGTGTCGGATCAGTAACAAAAACTTAATGCAAATGGTGACTGATCAATATCTCACCCCTTTTGTTTGAATGTTTCCTCCATGTGGGTAACGTGCAGATAATCCGCAATAGGAGCTCAGATGTGAGTGAAAGATGAAGTCTTCTGTCTTATTTTAGTGTCGGCATCTGCTTTGATGTGTAACACCGGGGAACTTGGAATGTTATATCTTTCATTATGTTTTAGCATTTCTTATAATGACATGTTATGTTGATGTTGAATATGTTGAGTTAACTGTTTGTTATTGTTGTTCCACTACTATTTAATAATAGTTAACATTCAGATATGTGGTTATTACTATTACTTTTATAAATGTCAAATGTTACATGTCTTTTCGATTGAGTAGGTTGATTGCATGTTGTAGTGTAGCATCCTAAATTGCATGTTGAATTATTTTACTCTGATAAATATTTTAAATTTACGTGGGGAAAATCTAGGGTGTTACATAGTGGCACCTGTGGCGGGGTATTCGTTACTTTTAGATTTATTGACTAAATCAAAAGTAAATCATACAAATCGAGTCGCTACCGCACTTCTATTTATCCAAAGGAAAGGTTAGAAAGTGAACAAAAATTGAGAAGTTTTATCAAATCAAAAACTAATAAAAATGTCATAGATCTGGGTAAGGGGGTTGGTTATGCAATGTGAAGGTTTTAAGCACCCAAAACATCCTTAGTACTCTAAGGGATTCCTTTTTATAAATGTTGTAAGGTAGGTTGGTATTTGTGAGAGATACTTGTGCAAACATGATTGGGGGGATGAGAAGAATGTACAAATTATTTACAATTTTTGTGTTTGAATGGATAAACTCATTGCCTACGTATCATCTTAAAAAAGATTAGGATCAAAATCTCGTAGTTCGGGGTAAAAATCTCAAAAGAAGTTGGTTAATTGATTGGTCAAAAGCCTTAAGGCCTTTTGTTATCAAAGGGAGAAAACTCAACCTAAAACCACAAATCCACCATGTGAGTAGAGCTTCAATATGCTAGTGAGGGGTTAACCCTATAATAAGCATGGAAGACTTATAGTCCATCACTAAGGATATAGGTGAGTATTATATCAACCTCTAGGATAACTCAAACCTAATAGCTAATGTTTATGAAAAGCTTTGGCAAAAAGTGGACATTGAAACCACAAAAACAATTGAGTGAGTTGTATTTACAAATGAAAAGTATTCACAAAGTATGGTCAAAATTGACTTAAGGATTCAATTCAAAATAAGTATTATGAAAAGAAGTTTGAAAGATCAAAAGCATAGTGCTTAGGTTTCTAGTTTTGAAAAGCAATGTTAATGTTTGCACAAACGTTTGGCTTGGGTTTGAGTGGAGGGTAAAAGAGAATGGCTAGAGTCCTAAACATTCAAAGATGAAGGAAGAGAAATAAAACCATAATGGAGTTCCCTTCTTGATATCATAGAGATGATCCAAGTTGCTCCCATCCTTTGGAATAAGCAAGCAAATAAGCAAATACTCAAGCAATCAATCAATCAAGCAAGCTCTTAGGAATCTTCCAATGGCTCTTGTATCTCTCACTTTAGATGCACATGACAATGGTTCTTCAATTTGGCTCAAATAGGAATCCCTAGCACAATAACACACACATCAAAAAGTTCTATAATGCAAACAAAGAATGGACAAGAGTGAGTTTAGAGATTAGGTCCTTCCAATTCATCTTCAACATTAAGTCCTTTTTACTCCATTTTTGCATAGGGAATGTCGTAAAGTCTAAGTCCTTTTGTCCATTTGCATTTGGTTCACATCAATCAACACAAAATACAAGCACAATAGTATATACACAATTATGTGCTCAAGTGAGCAAAAGGCAAATTGCATTAACATAAACATGAGCTCAAGTGAGCAAAGGGCAAAAGCAAATGAATAATATGTACAAGAATATTAAATTGCATTAATGTAAAGTGCAAGAATTAAAATTTAGTGGTCAATAGTTAGAGTTAGTGTGCCATAAGGCAATTTAGTGCTATGTTAAGCAATCGTAAGTGGACTAATATAGTAGTCATACCTATCTGAGGCCGATCAATAAAAATATAGGCAACAAACACAAGTTAGAGATCTTGATTAGTAAATCAAGCTCCTACAACTTGCCATGCCAAAAGAAGATGAGAAATGATCTTGTATTGATTTAGGTTTTTTTGCTTGATTAGGAAGCAACATATCCTTAATGCAAAGCCATTAACTTGATCTATGATCAAGATGAATTAGATTTGAATCAAGGAAGGTTAAACCTCCCATACATCAAGGCTAACCACCAATCTTTAACTCATTGATCAAAAAAGAAAAAGATGAAGAAGAAGATGAATAAGAATGTACGTTAATGGAATTCAAATGAAACAAGCAAGGAGCATTGACCAAAGATAAATGGAATCAAGGTCAAACAATAGTAAACAGAAGCAAAATGAGACTTAGAAGTCAAGAAACAAATAAAATATTTTTGGTATTTTTCAAAATTAAAATAATAATTGAATTAAAATAAACAATTAAAGGTCAAACTTCAAATCCATTTCAAATCAACTTTGGAAAGTCCAAATGGATCATCCTAAGTTCAACAAGGTCAAACAAAGTTTGACAAAAAATTTCAGCATTTTTAGAAACCAGAAACTATTTTTAATCAATTAAAATGCATAAAAAATAACCTAATTGAACTAAAATCTCAAATCAATTAATAAATTGATGAGAATATTTTTCATAGATCCATCATCATTCAAAGAGGTTAAGAAAATATTTTGGTATTTTTTGAATATTGAAAACTATTTAAAGTGAATTAAAAATACCAGAAAAGAGAAAATTCATAAAAAATATCAAATGATAAAATAAAAAAATATTAAAAATCATTTTCAGAAACTAGAAATTAAAAGAGGAATAATGCAATTGGTCTCATATTTTTTGGAATTAAAATCAGAGAGATATGATTTTTTGAAATTAAATGGAATAAAAGAAAATAAAGGAAATTAAAATCGGAAAATAGAAAATGCTAAAATATCTGGCGCGTTGGATCCAGTCTCATTAATTGAGCTGGCACATCCAAGGGCCATGGCATGCGCGTGCACCAAACACCTTAGTCAACTGAGATACACCTTGCATTAAATAAAGTCATAAAGATGGAAGGTGGAGATTAGATCTGGAGATCAGATCCAAGGGCTCACGTTTGATCTGGCAAACGGACGGTGGTGTACACCACCGTCTTCTCCGGCGAGCTATACAGATTCCGACGAGAGTTGCAGACATGGAAACTCAATAAAAATAGGCGATCCTCATATCATTGGAAAGCTGGGGTAATGTACATCACCCCTGTACCATTGGTTTTCACTCTAGATCTCCATGGGAAGAGAAATCAAAGGTGGAAAATAATGGTGTTCAACCTGAACTCAATGGATTTTCAAAATTAAGCACACTATTCAATTGCCTCTGATGAGAGGACTTCAGCCAAGCCAAGAAACACAAGAAACAAGCAATAATTAGTGAGTTTCGAAGAAGAAAAGTTTGAACATCCACCTCTGAAATTTGGATCTATGGAGCATAATTCCTCTCAGCTATTGATTGCAGTGTGATCTAGAGATGAAGATGAAGCAAAGTCAAGGAATTTTAAGTCTGATAATCAACCAATGTAGTTGAAAATCAGATCTGAAATTTTGAAATGAAAGAGAGAATTCCTTTAGGTATGGTTATGGATTCAATTGTGCAGCATATCAGGTGCCTTCAGGTTGGAAAATAGTGAAGGTATGCACCTCTATTTATAGCAAAATGCAAGGCAATGCATGAAAATTGTGTGTGCATGAATGAAGAGGGCCTCCATGCATGGGCTTGTACAGGCGCATGGAGGGCCCAAATCCTATTGGTTTGGAAAGCTTAACATCAACATAGTAGTTTTGGACGTGCAGATATGATGTAATTGGATTATGCAATGAGTTTCAACCAAGTTTCCATAATTGCACCAAAATATTTCCCTCTTCGAAAATGCCCCTTCCTAAATTAAAACATGGCCTTGTGGGTAATGGTTGGAAAGCTCTTGACATAAGGATCAATTGTTATGTTGACCAAAACTTCATTTGGAAATGTGAAATTAGTGAAAATTGGTTATAAAGTTCAAGGTGCAAAATATGTCAATGTGAAAATTTCCAAAATGGGCCAACTTCAAGCCCTCCTGTTTAAATGATGAAAGCCTCAAATGACAAAACCTCCAGCATCAACGTTGTAAATCTTTTCAAGACAATCAATTTGGACTCAAATTTTGCATCATTTGGATTTTTGATGAGAAAGTTATGGGCACTTGAAGTTGGACTTTTTCACATTTCAATGCCTTTGGCCCAAAGTGACCTATAATGTTTTGCATTATCACATGTATTTATTTTAGGAT
The DNA here is from genome assembly GCF_024323335.1 of Lathyrus oleraceus. Lineage (NCBI taxonomy): Eukaryota > Viridiplantae > Streptophyta > Magnoliopsida > Fabales > Fabaceae > Lathyrus > Lathyrus oleraceus. Next base: position 211,626,137 of record NC_066581.1, read on the forward strand.
TATGAAAATTTGTTCAACATGAAAAATGAAGTAGACATCTTAAACTTTCCAATTCATTTTATCCCAACTCAAAATCATGAAAAATGAATGAGTTATGTTCTTCGGAAGTTGACCCAAAATTAGGGTTTCAGTCAAAATGACCTATAATGTTTTGAAATGGATGATGACCTTCCAAGCTTAAAATCAATTTTTGATGAACATGAAAGTTGTTCATATGGTTCTTAAGAAGATTGTTTCTCTTGGGGTCATCTTCTTTTGACAAACACATTAAAAGTTAGGTCTCAATGGATTTCAAAATAGTTAGATGAATTGACTGATCAACTTCTCAATTCCATACCTCAAGCCTTGATGAATTGATGATTGATGATACTCAAATAAGCTCCAATATGCATGAAATGATGAATGAAATAACTTCCCTTGATTGTATTTGACCATGGGTTGAGGTTGCTTTATGAGCAAGGCACAGTTGATGCACAGATGAATTAGGGTTTCCTTGGGAAACAAGCTTCAAGCCCTTTGGTTTGCTTTGATCAAATTGACAAATTGAGATACTTGGGAGGCCTATATGATGATTGATAGCTTTGGGAACCATTGTCATGCTTGCTTTCATCCTCACTTGGCCATGTCAATGAGCATAGGGTCTCCTAGGAGCCTTGAATCACATGATTGCTCAAGCTACAAAACAAAAGATGTTAGTGACATATTTTTGTGCTTTTGGTTAGTAAACAAAATAATAAAAGAAATAATATACAATTCTAGCATGCTTGGTGGTCTCAAACCAACTCACACAAGTTCCCACCCAAAGGTTAAGGAGCCAAGATGCTATGATCCTTGAGGCAAATGCAAATGCAATGATATGATGCCATGAGGGATCTTAGGGTCAAAATTAGGGTCTTACAGATGCCCCTATTTAAGGTCATTCTAGCCAGAGATGTGAAGGTGAAAATCTTCGTCTCGACGATGTAGAATGGGCTTAAATAATAACAAAGAGACGAATTTTGGTCCCTAAGAGACCTCATGCTGCAAAATGTATGTATGCAAAAGGTGATACTTTGTAGGGATATATGTCCACAAAGAAGAATGAAATCAGGAGACTGAAAATCCAAATGAGTAATACACTCATAAATGGAACAGAGACTATGGGGACTCTAATGGGGAGGAAAAGAGGAATAAAATGCGTGAGCAGGTCACGACTTAAAACTTGCTGAGAAACACGAAGGAATTCCATGAAAATAAATCAATGGAAAGACTCGAGTTGACGCAAAGATGCGTGTATTGGGGAATATGCCAATACAGTAAAACTATCCACAAAGGATACTTCGGATAAAAATCCGGACTCAAGCCAGGAAAATCCACTAAGGGACTCCGATGGGGAATGTCCAAAGAGGACTCAGTTGAGGAAACAAATGAGGTATTACCGGTTACTGGGTAATAAGCTCAAAGAGACACGTGATCAAGACACTGGTATAAGGGTGAGAGAACAACACGCTCGGGGAGAAAGAATATCTAAGACCGGTATAAGGGTTAGAGATAGCAGTCATCCAAAATCATCTGAGGAAGACCTAAAAGGTATATTTCAACTCAGGAAACTCTGACTCCACAGGGGACAACAAGTCATAATAGGGAGCAGAAAGGAAGGAGCACCAGGGATACCGGTTACTGGGCATATAATATGTGACCAACCAGGCGTGAATTGGGGAATATTCCCAAAACACTCATCATCCAAAAGGAGGGCTGAAACAGCAAACTCGATTACAGGATGGACATTCGATTCCATAAGGAAATACGAATCTTACTCGACTGGGGAAGAAAAAGACTTCGACTGAAGAGAGCATGAGATATATTATTTATTACCGTCAGAACATAGATAACATACTCTCATGGAAGATTATCCACAACCGGTTACTGGGTTAATAAAGGATAAATCGTCCGAAAAAAGAAAGGACATCGGGATACCGTATACTGGGTATAAAATGATGACCAATCAAAAGGGGGGAAACAATAATTACCGAACCAGGGTAAATGAAAGATGACTCGCTGGGGACAAAAAGATTTATCAAAGCAATTATCCAAGAGATATATCACCGATTACTGGGAGATATACTCAAAAGGTGGAGGAATATCAATAACGAATATTGGATAAAGATAACTAAAAAAGAGGGGATTACATCTACCGGTTACTAGGTAGAAAACCAAAGAAGAGAGTAACCGCCATCAGTTAGGATGAACAAAATCAAGGTTAACTCTGCAAGGGGATAAAATGGGGGTTTACAACTACCGGTATGAGGGTAGAAAACCACAAAGATAGGACTTATAACTACCGGTTACTGGGTAGAAGGCCATAGACTCCGCCGGGGAAAAGATGGGCAATTACTAGTTACTGAGCAATCATTTATCTGAACTACGGGGAAGTGCAGGGGAAATAACAAAAGGAAATCAAGCTAGGAACAAACTAGAGAGACACAATGAAACAAGACTCAACCCTATGAGGATATAACTCAGGGGAGAAATTCCATCCCAATACATATTTTAGGAGGAAACTGAAATAACAATCATCCACGAGAATATAACTCGGTGGGGAACATGGAAGAAAGGGTAGACACTTTCTGCCTATGGGGGCCGACTCTATATGGAGAGATCAGACACAAACATCTGTTTGGGGAAAAATATATCACCACATAGCAGGAGATAATAAACAAATATATATGGCAAAGAATGCAGCATAAATATCTGAATGTTGAGAATATGCATGTATATGCGTGGTTTATGTATGATGAATGTTGACAAACAGACATATCTAACACAACCAGGTCCAGGGATCAAATGGACAAACAATCGGTACTACATCTCAAAAGAGAAAGCAGGCCTACTGGGGAAACTCCCAATCTGACGGGGGCAACATATACAAGGAAACAATGATCTCTGTAGGGGAAGGAGAACCAGTCACTCTGCTGGGAAGGAATCAACACATCTTTCTCAGAAGTTCCAACGCTACTCTGAAATCAAGCAAAGTCTTGGCTGGGGAACCGAACATGGATACGATCCGTCGTAGAAGCAACTCTACTAGGGGGAATTATCCAGGGGAAGGATGAAACTCTGTGGGGAACAACCACCGTTCAGAAAGTTTCAAAACCAACACATTTCCTTGCACTGCTGGATAAATCATCTCTGCCGAGAAGAAGAGAAACACTACTCCACTAGGGATGGAAAGATAAACATTTTCGACACCCGCTCTGCTCAGGAGGAAACAACAGACAGACTCTGATCAGACAATTCCACTAGGGAAACACTACTGAGGACTAAACCGGGAACTACCTAAAGGCGATCAACTGGAGATATCCTGCTGGTGACCATACCGGGGAGTTAAAATGGGATCAACCCTGCTGAGGATGAGTAAAATGCATACTGCTGGAGATTAATGTAGACGAGTCCACAGGGGATAAGCTACAAACCAAATGTTGAGAATTCTACTCATACTGGGAATTTCTTGTTCACTCTACGGGAGAATTCTAATCTGAATGAGGGAATACCAACTTCCTTGAAAAGACAGCATGTCAATTTACCAATTCATAAGGGATTTTAGGTCAATCCACACAAGGGATGACAACCATATAATTGATAACACAAATGCTAAATCCAGCCTCAATTGGGAGCTAGAAAACTGAGACCAAACTCCCGATTCTCTAGGGATTTGGTGATGCATAGTTTTCTTCTGTGCTCACGAAGGAGACAACCACAAGTATGCTGAGAATATGAACAACATGTCTTACCCTTTTGGAGATCATACTATCCTTAGGAGAGCACTGAAGACGTCCCAACTATCCTTTTTCATTGTGAATGTTCACTTTGTTAAAAAACAATTTTTATGAAGATTTTCATTATTTAAAGCAATTATATTTGTCAATTAAAACATGCAAAATTATTTGTTGGACAGAAACAAATAAGAGTGCAAAGAATTGGATAAAGGCTCAAATTTATTTGATGGAATTGTAGTCTGCAAATGGCAAAACTCCATGGATTTTTACAAATTTGAAATTGGTGATATATATTGGAAAAGGGCTACATTGGACATAATGACCATTTCTCCACCAACTCTGAATCCGATTCATTTGAAGCTTCAGTTGACGGTGACTGGGCGAAATTCTTTGACGGATGACCGCTTGTAGAACAAAGTATTGTCAGGATGCAGTTACTTGCCAAATCCCTAATTTTTTCCTAGATTTCCCCAGGGTGAGGTACTCAATCTAGCGGGATATGTATTCATTTTTTATGTCTCTAACTTTTTCCTGGATCGCCCTTTCGGGTTTTCAATCCACCGAGACGCTCATTTTTGCCTATGCCGCCCTTTCGGGTTTTCAACTTAGTGAGCTATCCTGTTTTTATTTTAGGCGAAGTATTTCTTGACTGCATCTGAATTCACAGGATGAGTGAAATCCTCCCCATCCATAATTGTGAGTATCAAAGCACAGCCTGAAAAGGCTCTCTTGACAACATATGGACCTTCATAGTTTGGAGTCCACTTGCCCCTGGAATCGGGCGCGAAAGACAAGACTTTCTTGAGCACAAGGTCACCTTCTCGGAACACACGAGGCTTGACCTTCTTATCAAAGGCTTTCTTCATCCTTTGCTGATATAGCTGACCATGGCACATGGCAGTCAATCTTTTCTCTTATATCAGATTCAGTTGATCATAATGACTCTGGACCCATTCAGCCTCAGTCAACTTGGCTTCCATCAAGACTCTCATTGATGGGATCTCAACCTCTACTGGGAGCACAACCTCCATGCCGTAAACAAAAGAGAAAGAGGTTGCCCATGTTGAAGTGCGGACGGATGTTCGATAACCATGCAAAGCAAATGGCAGCATCTCATGCCAATCCTTGTACGTAACAACCATCTTCTAGACGATCTTCTTGATATTCTTATTTGCAGCTTCAACAACCCCATTCATCTTGGGTCTATAAGGGGAAGAATTATGATGTGCTATCTTGAACTCACTACAAAGCTCTTTCATCATTTTGTTGTTCAAGTTAGATCCATTATCAGTAATGATCTTGTCTGGCACACCATAATGGCATATGAGTTGGTTCTTGATAAACTTCACAACCACCTGCCTGGTCACATTAGCATACGATGGCGCTTCAACCCACTTGGTGAAGTAATCAATTGCTACGAGAATAAACCTGTGACCGTTGGACGCTTTCGGCTCTATCATGCCAATCATGTCAATTCCCCACATGGAGAAAGGCCATGGTGATGAAATCACATTCAGAAGCGTCGGGGGAATATGAATCTTATCCGCTTAAATCTGACACTTGTGGCATTTCTTCACATATTTGCAGCAGTCAGACTCCATTGTCAGCCAATAGTAGCCTGCTCTCAACATCTTTCTTGCCATGGCATGTCCATTGGAATGAGTACCAAATGAACCCTCATGGACTTCAGTCATTAACAGGTCTGCTTCGTGTCTATCCATGCATCTGAGCAGAACCATATCAAAATTCCTCTTATAAAGCACTTCGCTAGAGGTAGAAACTGCCAGATAATCTCCTCAAAGTCTTCTTATCTTTAACAGATGCCCCAGGTGGGTAAACCTGACTATGAAGAAAACATTTGATGTCATAATACCATGGCTTATCATCTTTCAATTCTTCTACTGCAAATACATGAGTCGGTCTATCCAAGCGCATCACAGTGATGTTGGGGACTTCATTCTAGAATTTCATCACAATCATTGAAGCAAGTGTACCAAATGCATCTGCCATCCGATTCTCATCTCGAGGTATATGATGGAAGTCAACCTCATTAAAGAACATTGAAATCCATCTCAAATAATCTCTATATGGGATGAGGCCAGGCTGATTCGTCTCCCATTCACCCTTAATCTGATTAACAACAAGGGCCGAATCACTATAAACATCAAGATGCTTGATCCTAAGATCAATACACTCTTCCAATCCCATAATACAGGCCTCATACTCCGCCATATTATTCGTACATTTGAAAGTGAGCCTTGCTGTAAAAGGAAAACGTGTGCCCTAAGGAGTAATAATCACTTCCCCAATACCATTTCCATATTGATTTACAGCGCCATCAAACACCATGCTCCATCGGGAACCAGGCTCTGGCCCTTCATCGAGTGTAGGCTCATCACAATCTTTCATTTTCAAATACAGAGTCTCTTCATCAGGGAAGTCGTATTGAACTGACTGATAATCCTCAATTGGTTGATGTGCCAAATGGTCAGCCAAGATACTACCTTTAATAGCCTTCTGAGCTCGATACTCAATATCATACTCAGACAACAGCATCTGCCAACGGGCAATCCTCCCAGTTAAAGCAGGCTTCTCAAATATATAATTAATTGGATCCATTTTGGATATCAACCAAGTCGTATGATTCAACATATACTGGCGTAAGCGCTTAGCAGCCCAAGCCAAAGCACAACATGTTTTCTCGAGCATTGAGTATCGAGACTCACAATCAGTGAACTTCTTACTCAGGTAGTAGATGGCATATTCTTTCTTCTCTGATTCATCTTTCTAACCTAGGACACAACCCATAGAGTCTTCAAGAACTGTCAGATACATAATCAAGGGTCTCCCTTCCACAGGCGGAGACAAAATCGGCAGCTCAGACAGATACTCTTTGATACTGTCAAAAGCTTTCTGGAAATCCTTGGTCCAATCATGACGCTGATCTTTTCGTAGGAGCTTGAATATTGGCGCACATGTGGCAGTCATGTGGGATATAAATCTGGAAATATAATTCAAGCGGCCAAGAAAACCTCGGACTTGCTTCTCAGTTTTGGGCGCAGGCATCTCTTGTATTGCTTTGACCTTGGCAGGATCAACTTCAATACCCCTCTTGCTGACTATAAAGCCCAATAACTTGCCGGAATGGACTCCAAATGTACACTTGTTAGGATTCATACAAAGCTTCTACTTCCTCAAACGCCGAAAAACCTTCAATAAGTGCTCAACATGTTCAACTTCCGTTCTTGACTTCGTAATCATATCATCAACATATACCTCGATCTCCTTGTGCATCATATCATTAAACAAGGTAGTCATAACACGTTGATACGTGGCTCCGGCGTTCTTCAAACCGAAGGGCATCACTCGATAACAGAATGTTCCCCAAGGTCTGATGAATGTTGTCTTCTCCATATCCTCGGGTGCCATTTTGATCCGATTATATCCGGAAAATCCGTCCATAAATGAGAAGACATTGAATTTAGCTGTATTGTCTACCAACATATCAATATGTGGTAGAGGAAAATCATCTTTGGGACTAGCTTTATTCAAGTCTCTATAGTCCACACACATTCGGACTTTTCCATCTTTCTTAGGCACGTCCACAATATTGGCCACCCACTGAGGATATGTAGAAGTCACCAAAAACCCCACATCAATTTGCTTATGAACTTCCTCTTTAATCTTTACTGCCATATCAGGATGAGTTCTTCTGAGCTTTTGCTTCACAAGCACACACTCAGGCTTCAAAGGTAGGAAATGTTGCACGATATCAGTATCTAGACCAGGCATGTCTTCATATGACCAGGCAAAGACGTCGACGTATTCTCGTAGCAACTCAATCAACCCCTTCTTAACAGGCTCTTCAAAGAGTGCCCCAATCTTTACTTCTCGCACACAATCCTCAGACCCCAAGTTGGCTGTTTCCAGATTTTCAAGATGTGGCTGAATGATCTTCTCTTCATGCTCAAGTAGACGGGTAATCTCGTTAGGAATCTCTTCAACATCATCTTCCTCGGCCTCATATACAGGGAACTCAAAGTTGGGAGATGGTGTTGGATCATTATGTTCAATGGGTTTGATCAACCTGCATAATGATTTTGGATATAATGGAGATTTTAGAATTCATACAAAGCAAATCATTATGCAGATGAAAAGATTGATTTTATTTTATCTTTAGGGTTTTATGTGATCACCAATTTCATGCAAAAAGCAAAAGGTGAAAATAAATTGGAAAAACAAACATTTAACATGAATTTTTTGAATGAAATATCATTGTATTTATGGGCCAACGATGTCATCACTTCTCCTTTTGGCATGGGGGAAGGGTTTTTAAACAAAAGGTGAACATTACGTTGACTTATGGACAACTGTTGGAACATCAACAATGACCCAATTATTGCAGACCCCTCCAGGGATGACAAAGTTGCCAGAATCCTCCTCTGCATCCTCTTCCATAATAGTAGCAGCTTCCTGATCTTCAACAGTGTAGATGAACCCACCACTCTGAAACAGCCCATGCTTGTTGAAAGTGCCCGAAGAGTACCCTATGCCAGCCCGGGTTTTATTGTCTTCCATCTTGATCATTTGTCCTAAACCAGTAGTTATGCCATGCTCAATGGCCAACTTCGCATCATTGTAGGATGCAAATGAAGAAGTTCCTTTCTTAGAAGGCTCAGCAATAGATAAGGCTTGGAATGGTGTCCCAATCTCATCCTCAGCATCGATATAAGAAAAAGAAGACAAATGGCTAACCAAGAGAGCCTTCTCTCCCCTACCACCACCAGCTTTTTGTTCTTAACAAATTTCAATTTTTGGTGTAGGGTGGATGTCACGGCGCCTGCCTCGTGAATCCATGGTCTACCCAACAGACAACTATATGAGGGGTGGATATCCATGACCTGAAAAGTGATCTAGAAATCACTTGGTCCGATCTTGACTGGGAGTTCAACCTCACCGATCACAGTCTTGCGGGATCCATCAAAAGCTTTGACGACCACTCCACTCTGCCTCATGGGAGGCCCCTGGTATGACAATCTAGCCAGAGTGGATTTTGGCAACACATTCAGTGATGATCCAGTATCTACCAGCACATTAGACATGGCATCATCCTTACAGCTCATGGATATGTGTAAAGCCAAATTGTGGTCTCTTCCCTCCTCGGGGAGATCACCATCACAAAAACTCAGATTGTTACAAGCAGTAATGTTTACAACAATACTATCGAATTGTTCTATCGTGACATCATGGTCTACATACGCCACGTCCAACACCTTCTGCAGAGCTTCACGGTGTGGTTTAGAGTTCATTAACAAAGATAGCACAGAGATCTTTGATGGCGTTTGTAGAAGCTGATCTACAATGTTGTATTCACTCCTTTTGATGAGCCTCAGCATCTCATCACAGTCCTCTTTCATCATGCCATTCTGGCCAGCAGGGACAGGAGCTTTAACAGCGGCGACATGTCAGTTAGCAACAAGTGCCAGATTCGGAGAAACAGCAGAATTTCCAACCGGACGAATAACACAATCAACAATATCAGCCCTTTTGGTGTTAGTTTGAGGTTTCAGCAGCACCGAGAATACACGACCGCTACGGGTCAGGCCACTGACATCAGCGATATTAACAACAGAGGTAGAGGGCAGGGGAACCTCCTTCCCATCTTCCAATGCCACAATATTGTAACGATAGGGGACAACTTTATCAGAAGAATATGGCACAGGGCCAGCTGGTTTAATTACGAGAAAGGGAGAAGCCTTCTGTTTGCTGCCATCATATCGGATGACGACAGGCTCTGGGATCCTGAATACTGATGATATCACAATGACTTCATCATCCCCATCGCGATTCTGAAGTATTTCAATTACACCTTCATCCAGCATTTCTTGGATGTATTTTCGGACTTGACGACACCCCCTCTGATTGACACTGCAGACACGACATCTGTCATGGTCATGCTCGTAGTGACTGTATTCACACAACAATTTGTGCATCTCGACCAAAGATTGTCGGATATGGCTGACATACCGGACCTTATATTTACCAGGGCAACCCTGGACCATGTTGACAGCAGATTTCCCATGCTCGGGCATTGGGTTCTTCTTGACATTAGGACCTACGTCCTCGAAAAACAATATACCGCTTCTCACAAGGTCTTGAACCTTGGTCTTCAGTGGGTAGCAGTTCTCCACATCATGTCCGGGAGCACCGGAATGATAAACACAATGAAGCTCAGGCTTATACCACCACTGAGGGTTGGTAGGTATAGCCGGTGGGTCACATGGAGTGATCAGTTTCCTTTCTATCAAAGAAGGATATAACTCTGCATAGGTCATGGGAATAGGATCAAAAGTGACCCTCTTCCTATCATAGCTTTTACTGGTCTGATTATTGTTTCGAGGCTGGTAGGCCTGCTGTTGAGGACGGTGTTGTTGTTGTTGATATTGTTGATGTTGCTATTGCTGGTTTTGATTATTATGTTGATAGTGCTGATTTTCTCTAAAAATAGGTGCTATATGAGTCACCTAATGCCGATTACCGACGAGACGCACGGTCTTCCTCTTTACAGAGGGTCTTCGAGATTTGATATGGGAGGTTACAGCATGTGCCTCACCATCTTTCTTCTTTCCAAACACCCCATATCGTTTGGCAGAAGAGCCTTCTTCTCTAGTCAGGCGCCCTTCCCTGACTCCTTCCTCCAGACGCATCCCCATATTCACCATCTCGGTGAAGTCAGAAGGAGCGTTAAAAATCATCCGCTCATAATAGAATGAACTCAAGGTCTTCAGAAAGATCTTGGTCATTTCTTTCTCTTCCAGCGGAGGCACAATTTGTGCAGCTAATTCTCACCACCTCTGGGCGTACTCCTCAAAAGTTTCCTTGTCCTTCTGGGACATGGCCCTCAATTGATCCCTATCGGGAGTCATATCCACGTTATATTTGTATTGCTTGACGAAAGCTTCGCCAAGGTCATGGAAGGATTGGATGTTCGCGCTGTCCAAACCCATGTACCATCTCAGGGTGGCGCCGGACAGACTATCCTGGAAATAATGAATGAGGAGCTGATCATTGTCGGTCTGAGTCGACATTTTGCGGGCGTACATAACCAAGTGGCTAAGCGGGCAAGTATTTCCCTTATACTTTTAAAAGTCAGGTACTTTGAATTTTATAGGGATCTTGACATTTGGAACCAGGCAGAGCTCAGCAGCAGGCTTGCCAAAGAGGTCATTTCCTCTGAGAGTTTTGAGTTCCTTGAGGAGCTCAAGGAACTGATCGTTCATTGCATCCATCTTTTCATACACATCTGGGCCATCAGACGACTCAGAGTGGTAAATGGTGTCGTCTACTCTTAGCATAGTATGCACGACCGGAGGTGGAACGGCGAGGACCGAGCTAGATGCCGGCATAGAAGCAAACGTTGGGGCGAGACCTTCAGGAAAAAAATTCGCGGGCATCCCCCATGGAAACCTGACTGGCATAGTAGTAGGCGCGAAGTGGGCGATAGCAGCAGGCACTGTTGAAGAGGCAATCTCAGAGATGACTGTCCTCTAGGGAGGAGTTGAAGGTGTTGGAGACGACTGGCTTTGGGCGGCCATGAAGGACTCCATCAGGGCAGTCAATCTGGCCACTTCCTCCTTGAGTTCTCTGTTCTCTTGCTCTAAGTGATCCATCAGTCTTGAAGAGTTGGATCTGGTGTAGTACAGGTGAGTCAGCTCGTCTTTAAAATAAATGAAGAACACAGAGTTAGACCATTGAACAAGAAGCCTGGAGCAAAACCTGATTATTCACATGATGCATGCAATGCTTGTGCATATGATTTATTTTTAATTAGAGGAACTTTAGAGTTTTATTTGCAAATGTTTGAAAATGTTAATCATTTTAGACATATATGGAAATATCATGTCAATAATATCTGGAAAATATTTTTACACCAAAGAAGTACAGTCTTGGTAACCAAATACAATACAAGAGAGAAGGAGAATGAGCTTCCTATGGACCCTAGAAACAATCGTCTAAAGCTCTCGAGACCGGAAGATAAGTTGCATGGAGCCTCTTCACCTCTCTCTCATAGGTTGCCTCCATATCTGCCTTCTCTTTGGCGAGTCGATCGTACTTCCTCTTTGTAAGACCCTAATTTTGGCCCTAAGATCCCTCATGGTATCATAACATTTCATTTACATTGCCTCAAGGATCATAAGCATCTTGGCTCATTCCCTTTGGGTGAGATCTCTCTTGTGAGTGGTTTGAGATCACCAAGCATGCTTGAATTGTATATCATTGCTTTTCTCATTTTATTTATTAACCAAAAGCACAAAAATATGTCACTAACATTTCTTGTTTGTAGCTTGAGCAATCACAAGGTCTAAAAGCTTCTAGGAGATCCTTTGTGTAATGATATGATCAAGAGAAGATGAAAGAAAGCATGGTAATGGTTCCAAAAGCTCTCATCCATCAAATATGCCTCCCAAGTATCTCAATTCATCATTTTTGATCAAAGCAAGTCAAGGGGTTTGAGGTTTGTTTCCCAAGGAAACCCTAATTCATTTGTTCATCAACTGTGCCTTGCTCTTGAAGCAACCTCAACCCATGGTCAAATACAATCAAGGGAAGTTCTATAGTTCATCATTTCATGCATATTTGAACTTATTTGAGTGCCCTCAATCATCAATTCATCAAGGTATGAGTTGTGGACTTGAGAAGTTGATCAGTCAATTCATCTGACTATCTTGAAATGCACTGAGACCTAACTTTTTATGTGTTGGTCAAATGGAGATGACCCCAAGAGAAACATGTTTTAAGGGCAAAATGAACAAATTTCATGTTCATAAAAATTTTATTTGAAGCTTTGAAGGTCATCATCCATTCTAAGACATTATAGGTCATTTTGACCGAAACCCTAAATTTGGGTCAACTTCCCAAGAACATAACTCATTCATTTTTCATGATTTTGAGGATAGAATTAATGCATTGGAAAGCGTAATATGTCTACTTAAAATGTTATGTTGGACAAAATTTCATAATCCCAAAATAAATACATGTGATAATGCAAAACATTATAGGTCACTTTGGACCAAATGCATTGAAATGTGAAAAAGTCAAACTTCAAGTGCCTATAACTTCTTCATCAAAAATCCAAATGATGCAAAATTCAAGTCCAAATTGATTGTCGTGAAAATATATACAACTTTGATGTTGGAGGCTTTTCCATTTGAAGCTTGCATCATCAAAACATAAGGGCTTGAAGGTGGTACATTTTGACAAAATTCTCAAAGGCATATTTTGTACATTGAACTTCATGGCCTGTTTTCATAAAATTCCACACTCCAAATGAGTTTTTGTCCAACATAACATTTGTTCCTTATGTCAAGACCTTTCCAACCATTACCCACATGCCTATGTTTCCATTTTGCAAAAGGGATTTTCGAAGACTTGAAGTTTTGTGACCATTTATGCATTTCATGATGAATCTTTATGCACAAGCCAATGCCTTTCAATTTACACGTCCAAAGTTGATTCATTTGAGTTCAGCATGCAAAACCATTTGATTTTGGGCCTCACATCCGCCTGTACAGGCCCATGCATGGAGCACCCAATTCTCATGCACACGGTTTTCATCACACTCTCCTTAAGCTCCAGCTATAAATAGAATGCATTGCTTCACTTGAAAGGTAACCTGAAGGCGCCTGAAGTGCTGCAAGATTGAATCCCTAACCATACCTAAAGGAACAAACTCCATTTTTCTCCAAATTTTCAGATCTGAAATTCAATTGCATTTGGTTGAATTTTAAGATCTAAAGTTCCTAGACCTTCATCATTTGATCCATTGAAGCTTCTGTTTGCAAAAGGAACCAAAGAGAGTGACTCAATTCTTCACAATCCAAAGGTTTTGCTCGACTGAAATTTGCTTAGAATCTCATTATACTTTGCTCAATTTGCCTTGATCTTGTGTTGTCTGAAGTCCTCTCTATAGAGGCATCATTATTGTGTGTTTAATTGTTGGAATCAAGTAAGTTCAGTTGAACACCACCAAACTTCCATCTCTGATTTCTCTCTTAATAGGAAACTAGAGTGGAATTGAGTGGCATAGGAGTGATGTACATCACTTCACCTTTCTTATGGTGCCTGGATCGTGCATTTTAGTTAACATTTGAAACTCTGCATTTTTTGGTCTCCACCGGAGCTCACCGGAGAAGACGGTGGCGCTGGCCACTGTCTGTTTGCCAGATCCAATCTGAGCCACACGATGCATTTTCCAGATTTAATCTCCATGCTCCATTGTTATGACTTTTTCTTGGTATCCATGTGGTTGCATTGACTATGGACTACACTAGGCGCGCGCTTGTGGATCCTTGGATCTGCCAGCTCAATTAATGAGCTCAGATCCAAGGGCTCGTGCTTTTTTTTTTAATTCTGATTTTATTTTCTATTTCTTTTTTTAATTACATTTCATTTTCTAAAACCCATATCTCTTTTATTATTGGTCCAAAAAATATGGGACCAATTGCATTATTTCTCTTTTAATTTCTAGTTTCTAAAAATGTTTTTTAATATTTTTTATTTTATCATTTGCTATTTTTTTAGTAATTTTCTCTTTTCTGGTTATTTTTAATTCATTATAAATAGTTTTTGATATTCAAAAAATACAAAAATATTTTTCTAACTTCTTTGAATGATGATGGATCTATGAAAAATATTCTCATCAATTTATTAATTGATTTGAGATTTTAGTTCAATTAGGTTATTTTTCTTCATTTTTAATTGATTAAAAATAGTTTCTGACTTTTAAAAATGCTGAAATTTTTTGTCAAAATTTGTTTGACCTTGTTGAACTTGGGATAATTCGTTTGGACTTTTCAAAGTTGATTTGAAGTGAATTTGAAGTTTGACCTTTATTTAATATTTTAATTCAAGTTTATTTTCAAATATTAAAAATGCCAAAAATATTTTGTTTATTTCTTGACTTCCAATCTTCATCTCACTTCTGTTTTTTATGGTTTGACCTTGATCTTCTCTATCTTTGGTCAACATTTGTGGATTGGTACATTCCATTTCACTTAGTGCACTTTAATTTCTTCATTTCCATTATCCATCTTCTTCTTCTTCTTCTTTTCTTTTGTTTTTTTATCAATGAGTTAAAGGTTGATGGTTAGCATTGATTAGGGAGGTTTAATCTTCCTTGATTCAAATCTACCTTGATTCAAATCTAATTCATCTTGATCAATTGATCAAGTGAATGGCTTTGCATTAAGGATAGATTGCTTTCTAAATCATGCAAAGGACTTAAACCAATACAAGATCATTTATCATCTTCTTTTTTGGCATGGCAAGTTGTTGGAGTTTGATTCACTAATCAAGACCTCTAACTTGTGTTGTTTCCTACATTATTATTGACCGTCCTCAGATAGTTGTGACTTCTACATAAGTCCAATTACGATTGCTTAACATAGCGCTAAATTTTCCTTATGGCACACTAACTACTAACACTAACCATTGACTATTAACATTTAATTCTTGCTCTTTACATTTATGCAATTTACTATTCTTGTACATATGATTCATTTGCTTTTCCCCTTTGCTCATTGTCGCAACGCGAAAAACAACCGGCGGGGAAAATACAGAGCCGTCACCGACGCTATTCATCCTATGACAGAAAGGGGGCGCATGACTAACCTAAGAAAGGGAAAGGAACGGTCTTACGACCAGAGATTATAAGGTATGGGAGTCGGTTACGCAAGGGGAAGGTGTTAGCACCCCTCACGTCCGCCGTACTCGACGGGATCCACGCTCAAAAGATAGCTCAAAGGAAAGGAAAGGGTTGCTAATAAACTGCTCAAAGAAACTGCACAAACTGGAACGATAAACAGGTGGGGGAGAGAAAGAAGACGAAGGAAGTGGACTCGGCAGGATGTCGCATCCTGGGCCTACGTAGTTTGTCAGAAACAAACATCAGAGTCAACGTAGTTCGGGAAAGGGAGACATGCTCGCTAAGACATCGCGTCCTATGCCTACGTATCTTCTCTATCCAGAGGAGAATCAGAGCATTCGTAGCTCGGCTAACGCACGCTGAAACAGGACACCAAAAAGGGACGTTGAGACGTCAAAAGAAACACCCCAAAAGGAAACAGAATGCCAATACATGGACTTACATCCGACTCCCAACAATCAAACAAAGGAAACAGAATGCCAATACATGGACTTACACCCGACTCCTAACAATAACAAACGCTAATCAGCGAACACCAAAGAAAAAGGTTATCAGAACGGACCCCAACAAAGTAACCAAATATCCAGAATAACTCCCGAGATGCATAATCAGTCACCACAAATGAACCCCAAAGATGAACCCCAATATGAACCCCAAGTGAATAACAATCATCATGAATGAACCCCAAAGATGAATCCCAAATGAATAACAATCATCACAAATGAACCCCAAAGATGAACCCCAATATGAACCCCAAAGATGAATAACAATCATCACGAATGAACCCCAAAGATGAACCCCAATATGAACCCCAAAGATGAATAACAATCATCACGAATGAACCCCGAAGATGAACCCCAAATGAATAACACTCATCACAAATGAACCCCGAAGATGAACCCCAATATGAATAACAATCATCACAAATGAACCCCGAAGATGAACCCCAATATGAACCCCAAGTAATAACCATCGTCATAAATGAACCCCAATATGAAACCCAAGTAATAACGATCATCACAAATGAACCCCGAGATGAACCCCGAACGGATAACAGGTAACCAAAGTGAACCCCAACTAGTGAACCCCGACTAATAACAGAAGAAATCCCCCAAGGTATGAACATAACACACACACATACACTGAACAAACGGGTACTCACACCAACGCCAGCAAATGCCGGAAACAAAGGCTCGAAACGGTAAACACAAGTCAAGAATAAGGGTGAACACACGCGAAAACAAAGAAAAGGGTGAACAAAAGCGAAAACAAAGAAAAGGGTGAACAAACGCGAAAACAAAGAAAAGGGTGCCTGAAGAGATTGCTCTCAACCTCCTGCTTACGTATCTCATCTGGTATGAGAATCAGGGCGACGTAGTTCCCCTTACCAGGGGTAAAACACTCTCCTAACTAGAGACTGGGGAAATAACAACCTAATAGGGAGACTAAGACTCGAGCCTAATAGTTGTCATGCAATCAACATCCCTAAGTTGAGGTCTCTAGAAGAACTTAACTCACACAGGAAGCGAGTCAACTCAAGTCTAAACTCTACATACGTTCAACTTCCTCAGAAGTCAATCGTACGACTCCTACATAAATGGAGATGAGAAGAGGAAAGCAAATAACCACACCAACATAAGTGAACAAACATCACACACTATATCCATACAAGAGTCTCAAACAATGGGTGGGCTTTAGTCAAGAGGGGTCATCTCAACCTCGACAAATAAGCCAAACTGTAAGGGTAATCAAATGGGCTCTTAACCACTGACATTGAACGTCAGGGTGAAAAGATCAAAATGGTAATGAGGATGAGACCTCATAGCTCTTAACCCTGGCCAGCGTGAGCTCACGACACAGAAAGCGTGGGCATCCAGAAAGTGGGATCCTTTTCCACTTGACAAACTCTGGACAAAAGATCTGGGGCACATGTTCAGAAGCATCAGCACGTAGTGCGAGCATAAAGAACGACACACTGAATAACGGGGGATTGGCTACTAATCCCTTCTATCCGTCAATTGCCTCTTCTCTTGGAGGTCTTATCAAATATCACATATGCCTCTTCTTGGAGGCCTTTGGGCACAATTTTAAACAAACATAAACAGAGCCTCTGAAGGAGGACTTGCCAGCAAAATGCCTGCCAAAAAGGTGACAGGACTTCAGACTACATGGAGTAAGAAGCTAATTACCTGAGTGGTGTGTCAACCACAATCCAATGCTCAAGCAAAAGCTAAAGCAAGTAAGCAACTAAGGTACCTGTACAAAGACTAAACAGTTAGTACTTCAGTCATAAAACCAGAAGACAAGCAGTGAAACCCTCTAACAGTTACTTAATTCAATGCATAAGTGCTCTAGCACTCAAATAAGCTCATGAGCTCACCACATCAATTAAAACCCTACAAAACAAAAATAGGTCAGAACTCAATGCATTTTTTATCCCACAAGGTGAGAACAAACCCAATCGTCAATGATGAGTATCCACCTGAAACAAGCGACAAAGTTAGTTTATGTATATCCAATCAAACACAACAAAACATAAACAAACAATGGCATGAGATGAATTGAATCACAAATCAGGGATCAAACCAATGTAAAAGAGGCAAAGGCTCACACCACAAAGAAGACCCCAAACCAAGTCAAAGAATGGACCAAGAACAAACCCTAAAACTGGGTCAAAACTCTAGTACAAAGACAAGACTCAAAACCTAACCAAATGACCAATCCAGGACCCATCCTTTTGCACATCACACATTCAAACACTCCCTCCGATGTCCTCAAAAGGACCACCATCAAATCAATAATCAAGTATCTCAACTGGTCTATGTAATGTAATGACCAAAAATATGCACAAAATGAACTTCCCACTTAGAAAATTCATATCAAATCAGAAATGCATGCAATGACTTTGGGATTTTTTGTATAAGTTCCTTATGCCATGAATGTTCAATATGCAAAAGATCAAGTCAAAAATGATGCAAATGCTATGTGAATAAAAATGCACCAATTCAACGTCAAAAATGTGACACAAATTGTCACATTTTTCTCTATGTGTCAAAAATGATGATAACAGGTGAGAAAAAATCCAAACCAGTGACTAATAATTCATGTCATGTATGAATGTCATGTATGCAAAAAATTGGATCAAAAAGCTCAAAATTGAGGATTTCACAATACATTGAATGCACTAGATCAATTTGGCACAACATTGATTCAAAAATTCCCATATAAAAATCCAGACATCAAAAATTCTTGAATTTAACACCATAAAAAAGTAGACACAAATACAAAACTATGAAAAAACATTGGGACTCAATTGGACAATTTTTATATTTTTTATTAATTAAACAAAATGAACAAAGTAATTGGAATATAAAATAGAAAATGGAGGGAAATGAAATATTTGAATCAAATCAGAAAAAACACAAGCCACAGGATCTGGCGCGCTTTTGAAATCAACGGTCCCCATTCAAACTGATGAAACGCACCGTTTCATTAATCTAGTCACCCACCCCAATCAGCTTTCAACGCACGCGTGGCCTTGGTCAAAACACTCTTATCCAATCAAACTGCCACGCCTTGCACCCCATGGCGCCTACATCAGCAAAACCCTAAAATAACACAGACGCCGGAGCTCCACTCCGGTCGTCTTCCCCGATGAGCCTCCGGTGGCTCCCACGGCGGCGCCACCCAAATGTTTTCCAGAAATTCACCAGACCACCACCTTTTCACTCATTTTTCCATGCTGATTCCAAATATCCTATTAGTTTCTCCTAATTCTCCCTAGGTTTTGCAAATCAAAGAAGAGGAGTTTCTAGATCCAAACTTTCAATCGCCTTGAAATCCTCAATTCTCACTCAATCTCAATTCTAATCATATATTCATGACCTACGCAACAAGATCTTCAATCCTATAACCTAAAATCAGCAAAAGGAGAGAGTGAAAATGAAGTCACTTAGAAATGGAGATCTCTGAAATCGCGATCTCACGAGCTCAGCTGCTCCAGATCAACTCCTTTGAACTTCCTTTGAAGCTTTATGCAAAAAGAAATGGATGAAACCTCTTGAATGCACCTCAATTTCCAAATCCGTTCATCATGATAATGCACTTGAGCTGCTCGATTTCTTGAAGAATTGCACCAAACGATGGATGATTCTTGATCAGTGAAGCATGAGGATCAAGAATATGCAATGATCTTTGAGAATTGTGTGAAGAAAATGCAAATTCTGAGAGAGAGATTTTGAGAGAGTTTCTTCAATTCTCGATCTGAAAATGCAGTTATGGCAGTTATGATTAGGGTTTCTCTATTTATACTCCTTGCTAATGACACTGATAATCATTTTATCATTTACTAATCATGATTAGTGAGTTATCATGCCAATTGCAAAAATGCAAATTAAGCTCCCATGGCCATAATACACGTGCTCATCCCCATGCTAGGATCTTAATCCACTCAAGAGCAACCAAGGGTCAGGATTTGAAGATTGGTTAGCTTGCATCTTAAGCCAAGAATGAATGGTGAAAATTTGATTCAAAATTCACATGTGTGAAACAAGGAATGTACACGCCTATTTCATGCATGGCAAGGGCTCATTTTTACTCAAACATGGTCCATGAAGAAAGCTGAAGTGAAGCCTTGCCTTGGTTCTTTGTGAATCTTGATTTGTAGCATGATATCATCCTTAGAACAAATGTGAAATAATGTGACTTTGACCATGATTCCTTGAGGCTTAGCTTGCACAATTGATTCAAATGATGTCATTTTGAGATTCCTTGAACATGAGAAGCATTTTGCAAAAAGAATGGACCGATTTGAAGCATTATATCAAAAGTTATGCCATTTTGAATTTCCATGCATACTTTGTGATCAAATGACCATAACTTCTCAACCATTCATCATATGGACATGAATTAGGACTTTTTGGAAAGGGGAGACAAAGATATACAACTTTCATGTTCACCAAAAATCCATTTGAAATCCCTTTTATATTGAAAAGTCAAGTTGAAAGTGGACCAAAAACTTGCCAAATTTGGAAACTTTGAATTATAGGTCATTTTCCATTTTTAGTAACTTTTGCCATGACCTTTGAATCTTCAAGATGGATGTTTAGAATTATGAATAGACCCCATTTGAACATGATTAAGGTGTCTCAACTCATTTCCCCACCTCATAGCCCTCAGTTGACTGCACAGTTGACTTTTGGTCCTCAGATGACCTTGAAATGTCTTGATCAACTTGAGCCTCTACCACTTGGTGAAATTGCTTCAAAATGCAACCCTAGCTCATGTAAGCTCCTTATAATAATCATGTGATCCTCATCCCAATAAAATACCTCATCTCTTTGAGAAACCCTAGTTGGAAGAACTGCATTGGTTAGGGTTGACCAGAGGTCACAACCCTAATCCAAAGGAACTTGAGGATCAACTATGAAACCTTTGATGATGATAGAGCCATGATGATGGTGATATATCCTTGCAGATAAGATGATGCTCAAGACCTTTGAAGAATCAAGAAGCCCTAATTGGAACCCATACCCTCAGATTGCTGATGATCAATTCATAGAGACCCGCAGGCTTGAACCACCTAACTTCCCCATCTTTTGAAAAGACTTTGGAGGATGATCTTCTAATTTTCATATGAGATGCAAAATGCAATGCCTAATGCCCTAAAACATGAAATGCAATGCCCCAAACTAGTCTTAAGAAGAGGAGGGCATATTTTGAGGTGTTACACTCATTTGAGCAAATGTTTATGTTAATGCAATTTGCCTTTTGCTCACTTGAGCACATATTGTGTATATATTATTGTGCTTGTGTTTTGTTTTGATTGTTATGGACCAAAGGCAAAGAAATGGACAAATGGACTTAGTTTCTAGGACTTTCCATGTGCAAATTGGAGTAAAAGGACCTTAATGTTGAAGATGGATTAGAAGGACCAAACCTCTAAACTCACTCTTGTCCATTCTTGATTTGCTTCATAAAACTTTTGATGTGTGTGCTCTTGTGCTAGGGAATCCTATGAGAGCTCAAATTGAAGAACCATTGCCATGTTCATCCAAAGTGAAAGATACAAGATACATTGGGGATATTCTAAGAGGCTTGTTTGATGGTTGCTTGAGCTTACTATTATTTTGCTTGCATATTCCAAAGGATGGGAGCTACTTGGATCATCAATATGATCTCAAGAGAGGAACTCCATTTGTGATCTTGTTTCTTATCCCTCATCTCTTGTATACTTAGGATTTAGCCATTCTTCTTCTTCCCTCCACTCTAACCCAAGCCAAAACTTTTGTGCAAACATTTAACATTGGTTTTCAAACATTAGAAACCTAAGCCTTATGCTTTTGATTTTCAAAACTTCCTTTCATAACACTTATTTTGAATTGAACTTCTAAGCCAACTTTGACCATATTTTGTACATACTTTTCATTGGTAAATATAACCCATTCAAATGTCTTTTTGTGGTTTCAATGGCCACTTCCTTAATCAAAAAAGTTTTTTTCATAACCTTTAGCTATTAGGTTTGAGTTATCCTTGAGGTAGATGTAATACTTACCTATATCCTTAGTGATGGACAATGAGTCTTCCATGCTTATTATAGGGTTAACCCCTCACTAGCATGTTGAAGCTATCCTCACATGGTGGATTTGTGGTTTTAGGTTGAGTTTTCTCCCTTGGATAACAAAAAATATTAAGGCTTTTGGACCAATCAATTCACCAACTCATTTTCAGATTTCTACCCCGAACTACGAGGTTTTTATCCTAATCTTTTTTTAAGATGGTATGTAGACAATGGGTTTATCCATCCAAACATAAAATGTAAATAACTTGTATATTCTCTTCTCATCTCTTCAATCATGTTTGCACAAACAAATTTTCACAAAATATCAACCTTACAACAAATGTGAAAAGGGCTCCCTAGAAGTACCTAGGATGTTTTGGGTGCTTAAAACCTTCCCATTGCATAACCAACCCCCTTACCCCGATCTCTGACATTTTTACTAGTTTTGATTCGATAAAACTTTTAGGTTTTTGTTCGCTTTCTAACCATTCCTTTGGATAAATAGAAGTGCGGTGGCGACTCGACTTGTATGGTTTACCTTGGATTTAGTCAATATCTCTAATGGTAACGAATACCCCGCTACAGAAAAGTGGCGACTCTGCTGGGGACGACATTTGCCTAGTGGGTTTTACCTACTTTTCATATTTGTTGTATTGTTTTGTGACATATTTTTTGTGCAATTTGGGATTACTGTATTGTATGTAATGATTGAATTGCTTGAATATTAACTCTTTGTATGTTTGGTGATCTTTGTGAGATGAGTTCTATACCCGGACTCGAGTGCACTTAGGATAGGAGAATGGCATAGTCTTGTTGACTTGTGTGGAGTTATTCCTTAGCAAGTTGACTTGCAAGTCCATTCACTTGGTGGAGGTCATGTTGGGATCAATAATGTCACACAAGTAGTTGTGGTTAGACATTACTCTTTCCAATATAGACCTTAGAATCCAAGGAACTTAGTTTACCAAGTCCATCTTGGCCCATTCTTAGGATGTAGTGCGAAAGTCGTTCAAGTGTAAGATTTGATACGATTGTTACGCGATACTACACTCATAAGAGTCTCTCTTGAGAATATTTTTGGAATACGAGTAGTCGTTTACTCGATAATATCCGAAAGATGGGATGATGACTATGGGAACCTCTTGTAGAACAGGTTTGGCATGTTTAAACCCTAGTACACTCCCTTTGGGTGGTTCTTAACCGTTCATGTGTATCCTTAATATCAATGGAACTTGGGTGTTGATAAGGTGTAAACTGTAATCCACCAAAATGGATTATTGATATTAAGGATGACATGATCCATCCCATGACCTTTGTTTGGTGTGCTTTGCTTGATCCTTGAGTGTGATTGTTGCATTCATGCATTCATGCACCCATTTGCATCCATATCATCAAAACAATAAGAAAATTTTCAAGGAACTTAAGAGGTCTGTTTGCAAATTTTCAGACATGGAAAGACAAAGAAGGAATACGAAGAAGTACAGTTTTAGACAACCCGACCTAAAAGAGCTAAGGAATTTGACATCCTATGTATTAGATCCCTTGGGTTTCAAAGCTCGTTTTGGGAAGCTTCTTTCTCTTCTGACTACTCAAGTGGACGAAGGATTGATGAGTGTATTGGTGAAGTTCTACGACCCCCTGTATAGGTGCTTCACTTTTCCGGATTTCCAGCTTTTACCTACACTTGAGGAGTATGCCTACCTTGTGGGTATACCTATTCTAGACCAGTTTTCGTTCAGTGGCATAGAGAGCATTCCTACTTCTCGAGAGATTGTTGATCTGTTGCATATAGATGAATCTCTAGTTGGTACTCATATGACTACCAAAGGTGGAATTCAAGGTCTCCCTTCTGAGTTCCTCATCGCTCAAGCTACTATGTATGGGAAGGCCATGAGTGAGGACGCCTTTGAGGCCATATTTGTACTTCTCATCTATGGGCTAGTATTGTTCCCCAAACTTCGACAAGTTTATGGATGTGAACACTATTAGGATTTTCTCTACTCTTAATCCCGTTCCGACTCTGTTGGGTGACACTTACTTTTCTTTGCATACGAGGAATACAAAGGGTGGTGGTACCATTGTGTGTTGTTTGCCTCTGTTGTACAAGTGGTTTATTTCTCACTTGCTGCAGACGGTCGCCTTCAAGGAGAACAAAGGATGTTTACGGTGGTCCACGAGACTTATGTCTCTCACTAATGATGATATCTTCTGGTACAACCGTGTGTACGATGGCGTGCAGATTATCGACTCTTGTGGTGAATTCTCCAATGTACCTCTTCTTGGTACATGTGGTGGGATTAACTACAACCCTATTTTGGCACGTCGTCAGCTTGGGTTCCCCCTAAAGGATAAACCCAATAACATTCTGTTAGAGGGTGTGTTCTTTCAGGAGGGTAAAGATCCCGAGGGCTTGAAGGGCAGGATGGTCCGTGCTTGGCGCAAGATCCATAAGAAAGGAAGGAAGGAGCTAGGTCCGAAGAACTGTATCGCTTTGGAGCCTTATACTTCTTGGGTTAGGAGGAGAGCTTCTGAATACCTCATGCCTTACGAGTATCCAAGACCTACACCTTTGGTTGTAGATGGGCCTTCAACCCTCCCTGACCAAGGAGTAGAGGAGTTGAGAGACGAAGACCGATCACGTGCTTGGATCCGTGAACGAGAGGAGTTGCTTCAGCAAATCAAGGAGAATGATGCTTTGATAGAATTCCTCGAGCATCGGGTCATTGATGATCCTGATGATCCATGGACTTCTCTACTTCCTCAGTCTTCCAAGTTTTGGAAAAGGAAATATGACCGACTCGCCAAGGAGAAGGCAGATATGGAGGCAGCCTACGAGAGGGAGGTGAAGAGGCTTCGTGCATCTTATCTTCCTGTGTCTAAAGCTTTGGATGATTGCTTCTAGGGATCCATAGGATGTTTATTTTCATTCTCTCTTGTATTATATTTGGTTACCGAAACTGTACTTCTTTGGTGTAAAAGTATTTCCAGATATTATTGATGAGATATTTCCATATGTGATAAATGTTTAATATTTCCAATGTTTGCAAATAGAACTCTAAAAGTTGCTTTGATAAATAAAAACAAATCATATGCACAAGCATTGCATGCATCATGCACATAAGCAGGTTTTGCTTCAGGCTTCTTGTCGTATGGTCTAACTCTGTGTTCTTCATTTATTTTGAAGATAAGCTGACTCACCGCTACTACACCAGAGCCAACTCATCGAAACTGATGAATCATTTGGAATAAGAGAACCGCGAGCTGAAGGAGGAAGTAGCCAGATTGACTGCCCTGATAGAGTTATTCATGGCTGCCCAGAGCCAGTCTTCTCCGACACCCTTAACTCCTCCCTAGAGGAAGGTCATTTCTGAGATTGCAACTTCTACTGTGCCTGCTGCAACAACCCACTTTGCGCCATCTATGCCGGCCGGGTTCCCGTGGGGAATACCCTCCAATTTTGTGCCAGAGGGTTTTGCTCCTACTCTTGCTTCTTTGCCGACATCTAGCCCGGTCCTTTCAGTGCCACCTCCCGTTGTGCACACATTACCAAGAGTTGAAGATACCATCTACCATTCTGAACCATCTGAAGGTCCAGATGTTTATGAGAAGATGGATGACATGAAAGACCAATTCCTTGAGCTTCGCAAGGAACTGAAGACTCTGAGGGGGAAAGACCTTTTTGGTAAAAGTGCCGCTGAGTTGTGCCTTGTGCCCAACGTGAAGATCCCTATTAAATTCAAAGTACCTGACTTTGATAAGTATAAGGGAAACACCTGCCCTCTCAGCCATCTTGTGATGTATGCTCGCAAGATGTCGACGCAAACTGATAATGACCAATTGCTCATCCACTATTTCCAAGACAGTCTGTCCGGTGCCGCTCTTCGATGGTACATGGGTCTGAAAAGTTCGAACATCCGCTCTTTCAACGATCTTGGCGAGGCCTTTGTCAAGCAATATAAATATAATATGGATATGGCTCCTGATAGGGACCAGTTGAGGGTAATGTCTCAGAAGGAGAAAGAGACCTTCAAAGAATACGCCCAGATGTGGCGCGAGTTAGCAGCTCAGATAGTGTCACCCCTTGAGGAGAAAGAGATGACCAAGATCTTTTTGAAGAACTTGAGTTCATTCTACTATGAGAAAATGATTGCCAGTGCTCCCTCGGACTTCACCGAGATGGTGAATATGGGAATGAGACTGGAAGAGGGGGTCCGTGAAGGACGTTTGTCTCGAGATGAAGGCTCTTCAGCAAAGAGATATGGAAGCTTTGCAAAGAAGAAGGAGGGAGAAGCACATGTTATCTGACTGCTACACGCCCTGATATTCTTTTTAGTGTATGTCTTTGCGCCAGATTCCAATCAGGTCCTAGGGAATCTCACTTAACAACTATTAAAAGAATCCTAAGGTATTTGAAAGGAACCCCTAACCTTAACCTGATGTATGAGAAAACATCATAGTATAGGCTCTCTGGTTATTGTGATGCAGATTATGCAGGGGACAGAATGGAACGCAAAAGTACATCTAGGAACTGTCAGTTCCTGGGAAATAATCTCAAATCATGGGCCAGGAAAAGACAGTCAACCATCGCCCTGTCTACTATAGAAGTAGGATATATATCAGCATCACTCTGCATTACTCAGATGCTCTGGATGAAAAATCAACTAGAAGACCTTCCGATCTTTGAGAGTAACGTTCCTATCTTCTGTGATAATACTATTTCCATTTGTTTAAGTAAGAATCCTATCTTACATTTCAGAGTTAAGCACATAGAAATAAAACATCATTTTATCAGAGACTATGTTCAGAAAGGGGTAATGTCATTAAAATTTATTGATACAGACCATCAATGGGCTGACATTTTTACCAAACCCCTCGCTGAAGACAAATTCTCTTTTATTTTGAAAATTTTAAACATTCAAATTTTCCTGGAATAACCCAAATGTGCTTCTCAGAAATAGAAAAATAAGGCTCTGAATTAAACATCTGGTATCTGGATCTGACTCTGATACTTCTACCAGTTAGGAGTTATCTGAATACGAAATCCTCAGGATCCAATCCTTTGGTATTCCTGAAGATCAGATAAATCAACACGTGGGGCATCATGCATCTGACTTTGGATCTTCTAGACAACTGTCTAGTAGAAATCAAGAGGCGGACCCTTGAAATCTCCTCGAGCAGTATGCTGATTTGGGGATTAGACCTCCATCATGGGCTGTAATCATTTCTCCCCTAAGCGTGTAAACTTGGATAACGTGCATCAATTATTTCATAACTTTTAAACTACCTCTAACACTGTCGTTTTGCATGCATCTATTTGGGTAATTATACTTTTCACTCATCAGAAGCTCACACTTTACACTCACGCCCTACACAAACCCTCTCTCTCTCTCTCAGTTCATCATCTTCATCAAGGTCTTCATCATCTTCAAAGCAAGTTCTTCATCCTTCAACCATTTCAACAATTTCTACATGGATGCTCAACAACAATCAGTCTACAACTACTCACAACAAATGGAATCAACTGATCAAACACCCATTTCTACTCAACAAACAACTGCAACTACTGGTGTCGTCTCAACCCCCATCTACAGAGAACCCCACATTCTTGACCGTGAACCTCATATCCATGTTGCAACACCATTTGAGAAGCTTGAGGTATTGTTCGAATCGCTGGTAGATTTCGACAATATGAAGCATAATGGCATAGACCTTACTAAGGAGTTATGAATGCAAGGGTGGGAAACCTACTTTCAGAGACTCTATGATCTGGTGTACACCTATCTAGTGAAGGAGTTCTGGAATTTCCCAGACTCAGATGATCACTATATCGTCGCTCACGTTCTGGGAGTCAAAATAGTCATCACTGAGAAATCAATAGCCTCCCTTCTGAACATGGAAAAGACAGAAGGAAGAAGATTCTACAACATCAATCCTAGGGCAAAGTATTTGTCCCAGGAAATATCCCCCACCATCTTTCAACAAAACACTGAGGGCAAACACTCCAAAAACAAAGAACTTCATCAGAATCTCCGTGTCTGGCTGAAGATCATCTTGGGCACCATCCATCACCGCCCTACATCAAACTCTTCTGACTATATCAACACGGATCAAAAGTGCATCTGTTACTGCATCCACAAAGGGCTGAAACTGAATCTGCCAACGCTGCTCTTCAAGTATCTCAGAGATTCTGTCAAAGATACCAGAAATAACATGAAGACCAGAAACTACATTCCTCTGGGAAGACTTATCTCGGATGTTCTGATCAAGAGTGGATTGGTGGATCATCTGATCCGTCACAATCTGATCGAAGATGTCACTGTTGACACTAAAAGACCCTTGAATGCTCGAAATCTGAAGAGTATGGGGGTAATTAAGCAAGTTAGAGCTAAACCAACTCTAGACACTTCCTGGGAAGCACTGAAGGACCAGAGGAAGATCCCCAACGGTCTATATATGTTCTCCAAGATTGACCCTCTAGAAGTGGTGGCTCACTATCTGCAAGATTTTACAAACCAAGGGGTGGACATTTCTGAGTTCTCAGTGGACTGGCAACCTGAGCATCCACCAAACTTCATGAAGAGGATGCGAGAGCCCTCTAAGAAGTCCAAGAAGGAAAAGAAGGCAAAGTTGGGAGAAACCTCCGGGTCAAGACCTCCAGTCCCTCTGGGTAATTCTCCAAGTAAGTCTATGCCTCCTTCTTGCTCTGTTAAATTAAAGCCTATTGCTTCTTCTCTCCCCCAAAACACTCCCATCTACACCCCATAAGAAACACCTCCCTCAACCAAGAACTTCTAACCCACCATCCCTCAAATTCAATCTTGCAACCACTACCCTACCCGTTTCTGAAGCAAAAATGCTGAACGAGACCACCTCACCATCATCTTCTTCACCTTCCTCCCCACCATACTATATTCTCTCATCAGACAACGAACCATCTGACCCCCAATCCCCCGCTCTTGCTCAACTTTAAGCACGTGCTCTGGCCTCATAACAACCACCACAATATGAACTCGAACCTGAAGTCACCTCTCCACCCCCTGAAAAACAAAATCCACCTCCATCTGATCAACCTCAAACACCAACCCCAGAATAACAAACTAATCCACCTCCTGAATAACCAGTACCTCACCATCTGAACATCAACCAAATCCACAACCTGAACAAATAACACCACCTCCCTCTAATATTCCCCCGTCACCAACCTCTGATGCCATCATCACTCCTACTCACGATCCCGCTGACACCAATCCAACTCCACCCTCCTCCCCAGCCTCTAACTCTGAACCAGAAATTGCCTTCCCCATATTAGAAGAAGCAATAACTTTATTTGCAGAGTCTTCAGTGGAGAAGATCAAGTCTCTATCTGTCAACTCTAGCATCAGTCATAATCCCTCTACAATGAGAATCCATGGAACAGAGTGATCAGATGGATGACCTCTGAAGCCTTCAAACTGAAAGGCCTCTCTGAACAAGTCTGCAACGACTTCATCAGAGATGCTGGAATAAGGCTACAGGCTCACTTGGCCAGAGAGGCTAAGGAAAAGGCCTGGAAGGAAGCAGAAGAGAAAGCTCGCCTGGAAGAAGAGCAAAGGATCAGAGAAGCTGAAGAAAAGGCTGATGCTGAAGCTGCTGCTGCTGCGGCTGTTGTTGGGGCTAAGGCACAAGTAAAAGCCGAAGCTGAAGAAGCAACACACATTATTACAGAGGAAGCTGCCAAGGTCAGTGTTGATGCTTTGACTCAGGGGGAGCAATCTAACTCTAGTTTTTCCCCTATGGTCTTAAAGACTCTGGAGGAACTGCAAAAGGAACAACAAGTGGTATGAGAAAGGTTGGATCACCAGGATTCCGTCAACACCAACATTCAGAAGTTGCTGACTCATCTGCTCCAAAGGATGCCTCCGCCCCCAAACCCTTAGGCACTTAGGCTATTTGCTTGTTGCTTTTGTTCTGATGTTTTTTATGCTTTCTGATATATGCCTTCATTGCTTCCTATCTATACCTATTTTCTCTTATATATGAATATCCAATTCCTTCCTATATTTCTGTCTTTTTGATTCTGACAAAAAGGGGGAGAACTAAAACAACTCTAATGAAAATATATATCTAAACCTCTCAAGGCACTGCGAACATTAAATATCTTAATGACTTATGAGAACTAAAGTTATGCAGAATAACAGCTAAGGTAAAAAACAAACTACCACACAAGGAAGGTCCGATAAGAACTTCTATTAAATCTGATGCTCTAACTCAGGGGGAGTCCACTCTCTTTATTTGATTCTAAGATATTACTCACTGTTTCATCATCACTCTGACTTGTTTTGTCATCATTAAAAAGGGGGAGATTGTAAGAACAAATTTAGTTATACAATGTATCTCTAAGATTTTGATGATAACAAAGGATGAAACAAAAATGGTACCCTGACGAAATTTTTCTAAGTTTGCAAGACTCTAATCAAAACAATCAGATAGACAATCATCAGATACAAAATCAAGCGCTAAGTTGTTACTCATAAGATACGCAACCAGAAGATCTGACTCTGATCAAACGCAAGTGCAAGCTAAACTAAAGAAGTCAGACACTCTGAAGTGGAAGAGTGACTCTAGATCTGAAGACGTACTCTCTGACATAGTCAAAGTAAAAAGAACCTCTGAAGACAGTCAGCAACAAGCATCATCTGAAGTTGAAATCAAGACTCTGACATTGGGATCCTCTGATCCAGAAAGCTTAACCGCGAAGAAACTCGCTTATGGAAAGAAACTATTTTTAGAAGGATGTTATGTTGCTCCAAATATTGCTTTGGAAAAAACATAAAGATTAATGAATTTAATCATCCTTCAATGCTCAAGATTCTGACATTAACATCACTCAACGGTCTGCTCATTACTCCTATATAAAGGACGGAACGACATCCAAAGACTACATCTGAAACACACGAGAATTCAATGCTTCCACCATTCATCATTCTTTCTCTCACAAGTTGTTGCTCTAACGTGAGAATAACTCCTGTACTTATCTTGTGTAATCTCTGCTTATTGTTAGAAGCACTTTTCATTACTATAATAATATTATTTCTAAGATATTTCCTCAAGTGACTTTGTGAAGTCTGATTACTTAAGAGGGCTAAGGGATTATTATTCTCTTAGACGGTTGTTTGTGTAATCTTTCAAGATTAATGGATTAAGTCCTTTTTGAAAGAGATATCACCTTGGCCGGGTGGACTGGAGTAGCTTTGAATTTCAAGCAAACCAGTATAAAATTCTGTGTTGAACTCCTTTTGTTTCTGCGTGTGTCTAAGTTCTAAAAAGTTTTTTTTTCCTAAAACAATTCAAC
Organism: Lathyrus oleraceus; assembly: GCF_024323335.1. Taxonomy (NCBI): domain Eukaryota; kingdom Viridiplantae; phylum Streptophyta; class Magnoliopsida; order Fabales; family Fabaceae; genus Lathyrus; species Lathyrus oleraceus. Next base: position 211,657,486 of record NC_066581.1, read on the forward strand.
CCCCCCCCCCCCCCCCCCTTCTTGTTTTTTCTCTACCTTCACATGCACCATAGGTAGTGATTACTGTGTTGTTTTGGGTTTTTTTATATATACTTCGTCCCCTACCCATCATTTTTCACCCATCTTCTAATTCTCTCCTTCAATTTTTCTTCAAAATATTATCTTATATTATCAAGAGAAATTCCAATTTGATTTATTCAGCAGTAAAACCTCCAATGAAGATCCGACTTTGGAACAGGGAGACTTTCGAGCATCTTCAGAGGAGTTTGATATGTTGGTTAGATGAAGACATTGTAGACGGTGAAAAGATCAGAAGAATTCAAAGGCTTGTTATGGTGTACAACAACAACAAAAAAAATCGTTTTTAAGACTCAATTAAAACTGACAATGATTATCGTATTATGAAGCATAGTTGTGAGGAATTATCCTAATGGTTGTAATCACATATATATGTTGTTTAGTTGTGGTATTTGTTTGTTTTGTTGTATAGTTGTTGTTTAAATTTTTACTTAGTTGTTGTTTAAATTTTTGTTTAGTTGTTGTTTAAAGTGTTGTAACCAAATGTTGTAATATTTTTGAAATGAACGTTGTTTTCAATATCAAATAAAATGGTTACATAAAATGAATTACATATAAAATTTAGGACTAAAAATGGATGATTGAATTATGTTGTGGAACCATCTTCAACATTGGGACAATTTGTACGATTGTGTCTGGGATGACGGTACGAACTACACAATCTTACCATTTTGTTCGTCGTATTCTTTTTGGTTCGAATACATGTGCTGTTAGGGTGACCTTTTTTATTTCTTCACATATTTTAATTATTCCAAACTTTCTTCCCTTGATATACGGGCCAACAATCCTAATTTGTTGCCACCAAAGGTTATTGTTGTACACATTGCATAAGTTTATGACTTTATAAACTAAGGATAGTAAGTTAGAAGGGTCTTGTAATAACTGTTGCGCCGCGAAAATACAGAGTCTCCACCGAATTTTATTTATTCCAAAGGAAAGGGAAAATATCGATAAAATCCCAAATGAAGAATGGTCTTGCAACCAAGAGCGGATTCGGAAGTCTGTTATGCAAGGGGAAGGTATTAGCACCGATCACATCCATGGTACTCCATGAGAACCACTTGCTCATATTGATGCATATGGATGTTGTTTATCTGTATGTTGCTGGCTATCGGGAATGAGATGAAAGAATGAGATGGAGAGAGAAAATAAGTTTTAAGTTAGTGTGCTCGCCAAGGATTTGGGCCCTTGTGCCTACATATCCTCATACATGCAATAAGGAAGTGAGAACTCCATAGTTCGGCTCACAAACGAAACATTTGTTTGGTTATTTTTACTGAACAGTGTTGACGTTCACGCACTGCTGTTCACTTGATTGTATATTCTGCCATGGGAGCGGGAAGTATTTACTTGCTCGTAGATAGAGGCTTAAGTGTCATTCATGGTAGAACAGAAGTAACACGTCCTTTTAGAAAGGTTTTGAAGAGATGTGCACTGAGGCAAAAGATGATTTGATTTGTTGGGGTTGATTTTATGTGCAGAGACAAGCATCACACCCTTGGCTAGATACAACCAACTGTCCAAAAACTCAGGAGTTGAGAGGACAATATTATCCTAACCACTCTTTTTCGCCCAAAAGATATTTGAATTGTGAAAAGAGTTTGGAAATTCTAATCATTGGAACTTAAAGGGAGATAAGTATCTGACCCTTGACTAAGTAGGACAATATTCAGAATACTTGGGAGTCGAGAGGACAATCGAGTCCTAACTATCCTTTTTCTCCCTCATAGCACCTAAATCTAACTTGTTTAAATGATTAGATGTTTTAAGGGGTAAGTCAAGTGTCGGGTCCTCAAGCTAGGTACGCTCAACAGCCCAAGTACTTGAATGTTGTGCACAAGCACATACACCCCATTTTTGCATTCCAATTTGTTATGAAAATGGTTTTGAAAAAGGCACTTGACGTTGGATCAAGTGTTTGAGTTTATTATGAAAAATGTATGTGAAGAATGGAGGGGAGAGATAAAATGAGGTTAGTAATAGAATGGAGAAGATATATGAACCATGGATCATGGAATGGATGGGAAATACTTGATGTTGGATCAAGTATTCGTGTTGCAATGGTGCGAGTTTTATTCGGAAAACAACTTGACATTGGATCAAGTACCTTTTGTTTCTTTTGAAATTCTTTATTTATCGTTTTATTTTTTATCTTTTTAATTAGCATGCATGATGAATTAACAAAAGCATAAACCTAAATTATTACATCTTCATGGGGTGGGGGGAAATTTAACATACGATGGAGGGATGAATCCACACAATACAACATAAATAGAAATGGAAGGAATTATACAAATTACAAACCATGTGCCATGCCTAAACCATACAAGTGACATGTCACTTCAAATAATACAAGCTAATTGAATGAATAAAAGTAAAATGGGTAACTTGGATGGTTTGAATCTCACATTCACTTGTCAACACAAAAACAATAAATATGGTTAGTATGCATTAAGAAAATGGAATTTAAATGATTAACACAAATGCATGAAATAGTGAAATGATGGAGTGATATGATATTATGATCAATGAAAACAATAGATATGCTAACACATCATATCAAATTGAATATCGTTTTCAATTTGATTCTAATAACCACAATCAAAGAAGGAACCATTAACTTGGAATTAAAGTCACACAATACATGAACATGACATGTGAAATTAAATCAATTCTTTATTCCTAACATGACATATTAATTAAATTAATATGGAAAAATATTAGTGATCACACAAACCAAAAATCCAATGGTTAATCAATATTATTTTTTAGGAATTTTCTCATGATTATCAAATGAGTTGAATTACTATCTAACACATCTAATTAAATTCCTAAGTCAACAATTAGAAATTAGATGGATTTTTACTAATATTACAAACAATAATAAAAATCAAAACTCAAGAATTACAATCAAGATGTTAAAAGAAAAAATAAAAATCATGAAAGAAAAAAAAATAGCATGGAAAAGTCAAGAAAAATAATTAAAATAAACAATGGGCCAGAGGGTTTACATTCTGGAACTATGGGTGCAGAAGCAAATTAGGCGCATGAGCCTTTAGGTTTAAGGCCCATTGAATATTGCCTTCAAAAAAGGCGTGTGAAATGAAAATAAGGGGTGAAGCCCAAGTATCCAGCGCAAGGCCCATGTTCATTGGCCCATCATCAACTTAGCCATGGAAAAGAATTCAGCACATGCTGAATTGGGCAATTGAGTCAGCAAGCCTAAGTCAAAAGGCACATGTGGGGGTCATTGATTGATTGCTAAAATTGAATTAACCATGAAACACGCGCCACACTCACTCTCAGCTCAGGTCAACACTCCCTCTCCTCACCGTCGTGGACCACCGTGTCGGAAGTTGCTTCCAGCGGCGGTGGACACCAAAACATGAATCTCGACCATCATCTTGTTTGTCTCCCTCTCCTTTCCACGAATATCATGTTAATTTCATCAAAAATTAAACCTAACTCAATAACAGAATTAGGATCTACAAGAACCCTAACTTCAAGATCTTAAATTAAACCCTCCACACTTTGATTTAAAGCCCCGGGGGTTGAGGCTTTGAATCCACTCCCTGAACTCCACATCTCAGTAACAAGAAGAAAATGGAAAGAAATGGTTGAAGCTCACTTGGCCGAGATGAAAATTAATATGATGATGTAGGCAAAAGAACAATCTTCTTTTCAGGTAAGATCAGTTTTGAATCTCTTCTCCTAATCTTGCTATTTCACCTTTTTTTCGTCTCTCCCTCTTTTCTTCTTGATTTTTTGTTGGTATGAATGGATCGGAGATTGGATTCTTATTGGATTTGAAATCGACTCCACTAATTGAATGTAATTGATGACTGTAATGGATGAAGGTGAGGGAGTGGCGAGGGTTGAGCAGTGGTTGATGAAGATTGAAGGTTGATTGGGATTCGGGCTTGAGCTTGAAGCTCTAGGGTTTAATTGAGAATGATGAGTGGTGATGAAGGAATGATTGAGAGTTCTGTGTAAAATTTCATGATTAATGATTGAAGGTGCAGATTGATGAAGTTCTGATTCGGAGTTGAGAAATGTGGAGAGATGAAGATCAGTGATGAAGAGTGGTTTGAGGTTTTTTTGTAAGGTTTGAAAACTTGTTGGAGATGATGATGCAATGTGCAATGAATGGAGAATGATTGGAGCTTGAAAGTTCTTAGGTTATGAGTGGGAGGTTCTTAAGAGGAGAGTGATGAAGATGATTGGAGTTGCCTTAATTTGTGACTGAGGAGGGATTTTATAGGTTGTTAGGATTGAATGGGGATTGGTGCCAATTCTGTTATGGAATTCAGTTGGAGTTTGTAGAATCGAGGTAAATTAGTTAACTGGTTGTGGATTTTGAGGTGGTTAGTTAGTGATGTGGCATTAGTTAGTTAGTTCAGTTAAGTGATGATTGTGATATTTTAGTGAGGTAACCTCATGTTAGTTAGTTCAGTTAACCTGGTTGACTTAGGATTGATGATATGAATGACTGAGTTGTAGTCTTGAACTGATATTTTATGATGTGGCTAGTTAACCTTGGTTCAGTTGAATGCTTTGTTCCAGGTTAGGTTTTGATTGGTGATGCTATGTCAACTTGAATCATGTTTTGGGAATTTTATGCAGTTTTGGGAATTGTTGTTCTGTTTGGAATTATATAGTGTAACTAGTACGTATGGTTATCTGACTTGACCAGTGATGTGTTTTAAAATGAATGACTGCTTTTAGGTCTATTTTTCATGGCAATGCTTGATCTGGTTCATTGTTGCATTGCAAGGTTATTGCTTCATCTGTGTTTTGGTTTGATGCAGGTTTGAAGTGGTTTGGTGTGTAGAATTTCATGACCATGCTTGAGATACAGAATTGATGCAATTGATGCATTTGGTTGAAGTGAGGTATGGTTTTATCATGTTGCAAACTGACTTGGGATGGCTTGCCTATGTTCTGACTTATAGTACTACAGGTCTGGTGCAAGGTTGCAACAAGAATCTGCAATTGGTTGCTATGCCATGCAACTTGCTGCGATAGGTTTGTTCCTTTGTCATTGGTTTCATGATGTCCAGGTATGTATGTTGGTGCAATGCAATGGTCTGTTTTGCTGAACATGTTTGGCACATGGTTCACATTGGATATGAATTTCCTTCTTATGGACTTGGTGCTTGCATTACCTTGGTTTTGTGTAGTAGGTTTGAAGTGGTTCAGCAGATGGATTATGAGCCCAATGGTGCTGCAGGTTCAAAAGCCTTGATATGGTTCGTAAGCAATGTTCTGCAGCTACGAAAAGGATATTAAGGCATCTCAAAGTAACTCTCGACTATTGCATTTTGTTTCCTACAGTTGATGAAGGAAAATAATGCAAACTAGTGGGATAGACCGACTCAAGTTAGTGTAGTGATGATGAGGATAGAAAATCCACATATGGATATGTGTTTATGCTAGGTGGTGCACCAATTGCTTGGAGTTTGAGAAAGGAACCAGTAGTGGCACTGTCGTCGTGTGAAGCAGAGTACATAGTTGTTTCTCTTTGTGCATGTCAAACAACTTCGATGGTGAATTTGGTTGAAGAGATTACATGGAAGAATCATGGAGCAATTACCATGAAGATCGAAAACATGTCTTCTATCAATCTGGCGAAGAATCCGATAGTGCACGAACGAAGCAAGCACGTCAAAATCAGGTTCCATTATCTTCGATAGCAGGTAGAAAAAGCAAAGTTGAACTTGGAACACTGTAGAACTGAGAATCAGATTGCAAACATCCTGACAAAGGGAGTGCAAGTGGAAGTGTTTAAGAAGTTAAGGTCTATGATGAATGTAGAAACTTAGACACAATGAATTAAGTGGTGTGTTGAATTGTAATTCATTAAGTCGAAATAGGTAGTGCTCGACTGAAACAAGGATGTGCAAAACATGTAGTGTGCGTCGAGTTGTATTAGATATCGAAGTGTCAAAGTAGGTTGCTTGACACATGATTTTGACTTAGACCAAAATAGGTATTTTGGGCATTTGTAATTTTTGGGCTTTAGCTTAGGGAGCAAGATAGCTCAAATATAAATAGAGAGAGTAACCCCTATTTTCATAACAATCTTGTAATCATTTGCAGTTGCAAAATTAACAAGATTTTCCACAGGATGTGGGCAGAGAGAGACTTTGCAGAAATCATCTTCTTCCCCAATTTCCGTCAAATCCTAATCTTCTTTCTTGTTCATTTTTTTCTTGTTTTCATCATCATTGTGCAGCGATACAATCTTGCAACCAAAGTTGATTGTTTCACTCAAGTGAAGAGTGAAGAACAAGTGGGAATTTGATCGATTGATTGAATCTTGTTTATCAAGATTGACTCGGAATTACTCAATGTTTTAGGTTTAATTCCAACAGTGAAAAAGTTCAAAAGTGGAGGGAGGTCTTGACAGAGATTCTGTATGTTTATTACAACCCTATTACTTGATATTGTTAGCATAAATTTGAGTCTTATAATATGAGTAACTGGTATAATGAAAAAAAAATTATTATTAACATTTTAAGCATCAATAGTTAAAAAAAATTAAAATTAAATTTTTTGAAACTCTACAAAATTTAATCAATCAATCGAATTCCTTAAAGTTGTCTAAATCCAATTTGAAAGCAATCACTTGAACCTTGAAAACATTTATTGAATTGATTTTCTCACAACATAAACAAATACCCAAAAACATAGAAATTCCAATCAAGATGAAAAGACTATATTGTCTCCTTCAATTTAAGATAAGATTGAAAAGTCATCAATTTATATTAATGAAACACTTATCTTCAAATAAATTTATTTAAGTCTCTTTAGATAAAATCCCTTAATATTTTGAATCAATAAGAATTTTGAATTTGGATTTCAGGAGATAATGTAATTAAAAAAATAATGTTTAACCCTCTATAAAAAATGGTTAAGGTTTATATAGAAGTAATGAGCGGGAAAAAAATCAATTTTGATGCATTGAAAATTAAAAAATATACGTGTGTATGATTTGAATTACGTAAATGATTATTTGAATCAATGTATACAATAAAATAAATCAAATAATCATAGGTACGTTTTGACTTGAATCACCATTAAATAATGTCGTTTAAAATCAAATTCAACTAAATGATTTGAATCACCCGAATCTAATTCAAAATTTGTACTATGATCAGTTTAATCCTAAGGCATTTTGTAATTAGTGAGATCTGACTTATAACATTAACCATTTTAATTCCAATTTTACATCATTAAAAAAAATCTAGGTTTTAAGTTACGAGAATATGCTCTCACAACAATGACAGCTAGTTGGTAAACAAGTGGTTCCCATACATTTGCATTGAACTTGGCACAAGGTTAAAGATTTTCTCGATGGAACATTTATAAACCAACAATCAACTGAGATTTTTTTATTTAAAATAATTATCTTTTTCAATTTAAATTTTAAAATAATTACGGAAATAACCACCTTTCATTACGTATGCGTCAGTTGAACTGATGCATCTAATTTTCAATAAACATATGCGTCATTTGGTAGGGTGCATGCATGCATTGCAAATGAGCATAACCGTCATTTGGTTGGGTGCATGCATGCCTTGAAGTCACACGCATTGGCGCATGCATATACTACATAAGTGTATGCGCCAATACATGTGGCGCATGCACTATGCATGTTTTTTTTTTAATTTTTAATTTTATATTTATAAATAATTAAATTAAATACTTAAATGAAAAATAATATTATAATATAAAGTTAAAATACATAATAATTAACAAGAAAATCAATGACCCGCCCGATTGAAACACATCCCTGTTCCACATCCAGGTGTGTTAGCATGTCTTCGAGGTCTCCCACGATTTCTCTGAGGTGTTTAGGGTCTTTGAGTGCTGACATGATGCAATGGTGGCTGATGTGAAGGTCTGGTGGAAGGTCCAACGGTATTTGATAGATTTGTCATCATTTCACCGTAATAGCTGGGGAGGGGGGGAGGGTGTCGCCAAAGGCGCTTCCGTAATTGAGTTCAGTGTCCATGTTGTCATAGTTGGGTCGTTGTAGTTGGGTGGATTGTGGACGGTATGGTTGCCCGAATTGGGACATTTAATCATTTTGGAAACGAAGCAATGGTTCTTGTGGTGTACTAAAGTCAAACAATTGTTGGGTGTTGTGGCGATAAGAAGTTTGGGTGTTCATTTATGGGGAGTCACGATGGCACGACGTTGAATAGTATGAATCATCTGGGCTATAGACTATTGTGGTTGGTAGTTAGGGTTTGATTCCTGGTTTCGAGTTTGGGTGTGTGGCATGAATTGATTGTGAGGTTGGATGTATATGGTAAGGGGAAAAGGTGTGAGGTCGGTCGTTGGGTTTGGATGGGTTGACATTGTTTTTGGGCGAGGATTTGTTGTTGGGCATATGATAATGAAGCTCGTTGGTATGGATCAATCGAATACCTTGGCTCAGACACAAACTGTGGCGTTGTAACCGACCTAAACGATGCCATGTAATGTTGAGTTGGTCTAGCACCATGTGTGACCGGTTCGTTTAAGATGTGTTGTCGTCGATTCCTCCAATGATGATACATCTCTTTTGTGAGGTCTCTCCAATCGGAATAATCCCATTGGCCATCGACTCTTTGTTGATGCCAATCTCCCAAACACGTCGAAGGTTCTGGAATCGGCTATTGCATTCCGAACTGCAGTTTTACACTGTCACTCTAGTGCATCTCCACATTAGTGAACCGGATAATTGATGTTTTTACTGTCCAAACTAAAACATCATCATGATTAATCTGATGATTAAGACCCAGATACGGCCTCCAGATAAACTATATAAGAATATGACATGATTAGAGGATATGTAATTGGATAATTTTTTAAAATCAAATGTGTAGAGTTGTTTAGTAGAAATACATTGTTTGGTCCAATATGGTCTAAAAGATTGCGATAGACTACTACAGCGTGTTTGTGACACATGTTGTAGTTCATCCCTTTAACTGACCACCTATATCGAAAAGATTGAAAATATATTAGTTACAGTTAGTTGTAGTATAAAGTCTAATAAATTAGAAGGTTAAATATAAGCTTACTTTATTTCATTGGGGAATGTGAATGGCTTCTCGTTGACCCGGGGGAGTGACGATAGTCTTGACCAACCTCATGCTTGTAGCAAATAGGCGCAAGAATAAAACGTACAAAAACATTAAACATATTGCAAGAATAAAACTAACTTATGTTTGATCTCAGATCGACACCCTTCAATAGTGATTGCCTACAAAAACATTAATAATGGTTGGCAGAATCCTCCTTCGACGCATCTCTACTGCATTAGACATATGGCTCAAAATTTCATGCAGGAGATCAAAGACAAAACGTTAAGAAGGTTGTCAATGCAGGGTATGCAATAACAGGACCTTCTTTCAAACACTACCGCGAAGACATCAGATTGTCAAACGCAGATGCAATAAGGTGGATCGACAATATTCCATTGGAGAAGTGGACTAGGGCATACGACAAGGTCAAGTTTGTGGCCACATGACAACAAATCTTGTAGAATCAATAAACTGTGTCTTCAAAGGCATCTGAAACCTACCTACAACCGTTTTAGTGCAAGCAACCTATTTCAGGCTAGGGGCACTGCTTGAGACCAGACGTTCCAAATGGAGTTCAGTGTTACATTCTGGGAAGTTATTTAGTGATGCTTCAATGAAATTCACTAAAGATGAAGTTTCCAAAGCTAACACACATGTGGTCACGGTGTTTGAACGTACTAAAGGATGGTACACTGTTACTAAGTTCATGGATCACAATGAAGGTATACCAAGGGGACATTATCGAGTGGAACTAGATAGAGGTTGGTGCGACTGTGGAAAGTTCAAAGCCTTTCATATGCCCTGCTCCCATGTCATAGCGGCATGTTCAAAGGTTCGACGGGATACATCCAACTTACTATCCAACGTTTACAAATTCATAAGTCTTTGTAATGTTTACAAAATTAGTTTTTCAGTGGTAGCAAAAGAGGATTACTAGCCTGCATATCAAGGGGACATTCTCTGATACAATGAAATAATGTGAAGAAAGAAAAAGGGTCACCCAAACATTACTCGTATTTGAATCGAAATGGATACGACGAACAAAATGGTTAGATCATGCAGTTCATGTCGCCAGCCCGGTCATAATCGTACTAACTTTCCTAGTGTTGGAACAAGCACAACAAGATAATTTTAATTGCAACTCTTTTGCTTTATATTAAAAACAACATTAATTTCATATGATAACTTTGTGAGGAAATATCATCACAAACAAATACAACACATACAAAATATAAGCAACACATAAATAACAACACAATAAACTACAACAAATAAAATACCATCACTAACAAATACAACATATAAACAACATAACTATGTGATTACAACAATATAACTATGCGATTACAACCATCAAAACAATTTTGTGAGGAGTATACGTCATCCTCTGAACGTCTCTTTCAGTTTTAATATCCACACATAAACGAACTTCTCCATTTTGGTTGAACATCGTATCAAGTCATTGAATTCTTCTGATCCTTTCACCATCTTCAATGTCTCCAACTAACCAATGGTTCAAGGTTCTGTTAAGATGTTCGAACTATCTACATTCCAAAGTCGGATCTTCAAAGGAGGTTGCACTGCTGAAAAGATTAAATCAACATTTCTCTTGTGAATATATGGACACATGTATGAATATACAAACCTTTTAAATAAAATTGAAGGTGAGGAAAATGGAAGGACGGTAAGAAGTTGTGTGAGAAATTATGGGTGGAATGATGTATTTATAGATGAGTGCACATGCATGCGTCATTGCTTTGGACGCAGACACACATGCCTACATGCATGCGCCAGTGCTTTTGGCATGCACACACATACCTACATGCATGCGCCAATGCATGTGGTGACTTCACATGCATGCGCCATTTTATGTCGTGCCTTCACATGCATGGCCCAATGCATGCACCAATGGCTTGGGCGCCTCATGTTCATTAGAAGTTACATGCGTCAGTTCAACTGGCACATAAGTCATGAAAGATGGTTATTTCAGTAATTATTTTAAAAAATATATTATTTTAGAATTTAAATTGAAAAATATTATTATTTAAAAAAAATTCATCAAGTGAGTTATAATAAAAACTATTGAAAAAATCAATAAAATTATTAATTGTAAGTTTATAATAAATTCAATACACAATTTACAATATTTTTCTATATTTATCTCTTAACTTGTGTCTTGGGGCACAAGTTAGCATTAAAAATACTATATTCAACGACTTAAGAATGCGTTGAAGAAGTCATCTTTACACTCGAATTGGCATACCAATTAGAATTTTTGAATTATATCTCCAAAGTAATGGAATGTGAATATCCTCAAATTCATTATCCATTAATAAAGTTTTCTTCCGGTATCTCACGTTTGTGACAAAGCCAAATACCAAAGCTTGATGCTTTGCATCGGTGCTTTAACGTGTGAAATCGTGGTGGGTCAATCTTTATTTTGCCACTTGCAATTAAATCTGACATCTCCATATAGTGATTGTTATTACTTTTGTGTCTTACTAAACTTTTTGGATTTTTTATTGGATTTTTCAAAAAATACCCGAGTTTTTCGAAAATTTTAAGTAAACAATCATTGATTTTCAAATTAAATTTGAAGAATATCATATTTGGCAGGAAATGTTTTTACACTGAAAATTTCAAAAATTCCAATAAACTATCACACTTTTTGAAATTTTCGTTAAACTACATCAGTTTTCAAAATTTATGATATTGTTAAATTTTTTTTCTTATTAAATATGAACTATCGAAATTTAAAATTAAAAAAAAAGGCAAATATCGGATTTATCAAAAAATCATGTATGTTAAGTTTTTTTCAAAAAAACCTATAAAAAGTTTAACTGACAATTTAAAAATGAACTACCTAAAATTTGGTATGTTATCAGAAATTTTGAATGCACAACCAGAAATTTCGTTCACATTTGACTCAAATTTGTCCATGAATATTTTAGAAATTATGAAAATATGTGGGGGTGTCAGGTTTAATCGGGGGGTGGCAGGTTAAATCCTCTAAAGTAAGTAGGAAAATTATCATATTCATAGGAAATGCTTGTGTTTTAAATACCGTTCAACAATTTCTATGATTCTAAGAAAAGAGTTGTTTAGAATTGTTTGTTTGCAAAAATGAAATGATAAAAAATAAATTGAGATTTTTGTGTTAACAGTGAGAATTTTTTTTGGAATTAGATTTCATCATATTTATTCTCATGTATAACCATTGGTTAGCAAAATGATTTTTTCTCTTAGGTATTAATATTACTGCATGTCATTCTCACCGCAACTCATCTCTAAGTCAACGACGTGAGATTACTTGTATTACCTAATAGACGATCTATCGTCCTATTAACCAATACAACAACATAAAGCCTCAACAATATGTGTGGATATTAAACCTAAATATATCTCTAGACATTAGCATCCAATAGATGAGACTTGGATCTAATAATGACCAAAATCTCTCGTATGTCAAGTCATACCATAAAACATGTTTTAGGTAACTAATCCATAACAGACATTAAGAAAGAAGAATCGTCAATATTAAAACTTAAGTAGAATTACATAAAACTTCATGACCGTAATGAATACATGAGTATAATGAGGCCTAAACCTAACCCCGACAAAAGAGAATTATCTAAACTTACTCATCATACTTGTATAATTAAACCCCAAAAGAAAGAGTTTGAACAACGTCTGCAATGATTCCTCGAGCAATGCGTCCTCCTTCATTTTTCTCTCATATTCTCTCCTGTTGAGATTTAAGATGAACATAATTTCTTTTTGTACTACCTTGAATCCACCGAAATTCTCCCTTTGAACTAAAATGACATCCTTATTTATAGGCGTTGATGTGAGATCTTCTCTACACACACGATGTATCTGCAGTTATCACACATATTTAATTCCTTGTTAACCAATGTCAACTGATCTGCAACTTGGCTTATCCATCCTATCTCGCTAGGCGCACAACTTATCTTCGCTTACACTACTAGAAAACATACCTTTTGTAACACTAACTTACAACGATCTAACAGTTAACTGTGGTAATACCTCATTTTTAGCCGCATTTTGTTATTTTGTATTTATGAAAAGACATTGCATTAAGTTCAAAACAACAATCATGATTATACATTGATGGAGTGACAGGGTTCGAGTCCCAACTCCAACAATTTTCTACTTCTTCGCTACAATATCACCACAGCTGCACTACGCCAAAAACTGGAATAGACAGCGCCCCTTAGAGGGCGCTTTATTACAAAAGCGCACTCTAAAGTGAAGAGAAAAAATAAGGAGCGAACAACTGGAATAGACAGCGCACTTTAGAGGGCGCTTTTGTAATAAAGCGCCCTCTAAGGTGAAGCGAAAAAATAAGGAGGAGATAGAGGGACAACAATACAGGGCGCTTTTTAGAAAGCGCCCTCTAAGGTTACCCTTAGAGGGCGCTTTTAAAAAAGCGCCCTCTAAGTCCATGTGCATTTCCAGTTTATAAAGCGCTTTTGGAAAGCCTTAGAGAGCGCTTTTAGAAGCGCCCTCTAAGGCCCCCTTTAGAGGGCGCTTTGGTAACAAAGCGCCCTCTAAAGTGAAGCCAAAAAAAAATGGAGGGACAACAATAGAGGGCGCTTTTGTGAAAGCGCCCTCTAAGGTTACCCTTAGAGGGCGCTTTTGAAAAAGCGCTCTCTAAGTCCATGTACATTTCCAGTTTATAAAGCGCTTCTGGAAAGCCTTAGAGAGCGCTTTCATAAGCGCCCTCTTAGGCCCCCTTTAGAGGGCTTTTTTTTCCACAAGCGCCCTCTAATGTCCCCTTTAGTAAACATTAAAATTATAACATACTGCGCATTTTGTTATTTCACTATCTGTTATTAGCGTTCTTTTTCACGTTAGGGTTCTGAGGCGTTTTCCTTCCACCTCTGTTAGATCTACATGCGCGTTTCCTCCTTCTACCAATCAAAGGTACACGCTTTTCCCAATTACTGTTTTATGTTATTGCTTTGTTTTAGCTTTGTCCAATTTCTGTTTTACCTTATTACTGCGCGTTTCCTCCTTCTACGTTTGTTTCGACCATGATAGCGGATGCACTAGGAAATTGACGGTTGGTTTTTAGTGACCATGATTGCGGATGCAATGGGTTATACGACCTATGAACATCTGATTTTGTGTCAACACCAGTATCATTAGAAACCTAGGTCCAAATGTGTTTGAACTCTTCTGAAATTGTTTTTTATTTATTCTAATTAGTAATGGATAATACATGGATGTCTTCCAATCGATTGTCGAGAGAGTACGAGAATGGGGTATCAGAATTCGTTAAGTTTGCCATTGCGCACGCCGAAGACCCCAGTAGAATGATATGTCCTTGCTTGGGTTGTTGTTATGGGAAACGGGTTGACGCGGTTCAGTTGACATCGCATCTAATGAGGCATGGAATTGATCGAAGTTATACATGTTGGAATTTGCATGGTGAGAAAAGTAACGAGAATGTTGAACCGGGGGATAGTACGACCTATGCCTCAAACTATAGTGGCGCAGATACATACGATTGTGATCGAGTTGAAGAGATTGTAGAAGCACTTGAAGGAGATCTTAAGGATTGTCCCGAAATGTTTGAGAGGTTGGTAAGTGATGCAGAGAAACCTTTGTATGATGGTTGCACTAAATTCACAAGATTGTCTGCGGTATTAAAGTTGTACAACTTAAAGGCGGGCAATGGGTGGTCGGATAAAAGTTTCACAGAGTTATTAGCCCTTTTGAAAGATATGCTTCCTGAGGATAATGTTCTTCCCAATCGAACATATGAGACCAAAAAGATGTTGTGCTCTATTGGCATGAGCTATGATAAGATACATGCATGTCCAAACGATTGCGTTTTGTTTCGAAATGAGTATGCATCGTTAAATGAGTGTCCTAAATGCGGTGTCTCGCGATATAAGAACAAGTTGTCTCCAGCAAAGGTCTTGTGGTATTTTCCTGTTATTCCGAGATTTAGACGCATGTTTCGTAGTGAAACCGATTCAAGACACTTGACCTGGCATGCAGATGAAAGAATTATAGATGGAAAGTATCGACATCCGGCAGATTCACCACAGTGGTTGAAAATTGATAATGATTATCCTGAATTTGGAGAAGAATCAAGAAACCTTCGCTTGGCATTATCTACTGATGGAATGAACCCACACGGTATCCAGAGTATCTCACACAGTACATGGCCTGTGATTATTATGATTTATAACCTACCTCCATGGCTATGTATGAAGCGTAAGTACATGATGTTGTCTATGTTGATTTCTGGACCTAAACAACCAGGGAATGACATAGACGTGTACTTGAAGCCCTTAATCGAAGATTTAAAGATTTTGTGGGAGATCGGTGTGGAGGTTTATGATGGATATAGGAAAGAAAGTTTCAACTTGAGGGCGATGTTGTTTGGCATAATTAATGATTTTCCAGCATACGGAAATCTATCAGGGTATAGCATAAAAGGTCAATGTGCGTGTCCTGTTTGTGAAGATAAAACAGATTGGAAGCGCTTGGAGTTTGGTCAGAAGAATGTCTTTCTCGGTCATCGGAGATTCTTAAATTCAAATCATCACTACCGTGGATGGAGAAAGGCGTTCAATGGAGAGACAGAACAAGGCAGAGCTCCACCTATATTGACGGGTGATCAAATTTTTGAAAAGGTGAAAGATTTGGATACTCAGTTTGGCAAGCCTTTTGCCCACACACTTGTCAAAAGTGGGTGGAAGAAGAGGTCAGTTTTTTTTGAATTGCCGTATTGGAAGTCCTTGTATGTGAGACATTTTCTTGATGTTATGCATATTGAAAAAAATGTATTCGAAAGTGTTATTGGCACGTTACTCAATATACAAGGAAAGTCTAAGGATGGCCTTAAGGCAAGAAAGGACTTGATAGCGATGGGAATAAGAACTGAATTAGGACCCTTGAAGAAAGGAAAACGAACATATCTACCGCCTGCTGCTTATACTCTATCTAGAAAGGAGAAAAAAACATTGTGTAAGTTTCTAAGTGAAGTTAAAGTTCCAGAAGGGTACTCTTCAGATATTAGAAAACTTGTGTCTATGAAAGACCTCAAGTTAAAGAGTTTAAAGACCCATGATTGCCATGTTATAATGGAACATTTTCTCCCAATAGGTATACGTTCTATTCTTCCAGAAAAAGTAAGAAGCTCTATAACTAAGTTGTGTTCTTTCTTCAAGTCAATTTGCAGTAAGGTGATCAATCCTGCGATCTTACCAATGTTGCAAAAAGAAATCGTTATTACTTTGTGTGAGCTTGAAATGTTTTTTCCTCCATCATTTTTTGACATAATGGTACATCTAGTTGTTCATCTTGTAAAAGAGACACAATTGTGTGGACCAGCTTATATGAGATGGATGTACCCTGTTGAACGTTATATGAAAATATTAAAAGGGTACGTGAAGAACCGAAGTCGACCAGAAGGTTGTATGGTTGAAAGATACATTGTTGAAGAAGCGATTGAGTTTTGTACTGAATATTTGTCTAATGTTCAGTCAATCGGACTCCCCAAGTCTCAGCTTGTCGAAAAGAAAGAAGGAAAAAATCTAATTGGAAATAAAATCGTGGCAGTATCAAGGGTCGAACGGGATCAAGTGCATTTGTATGTTCTGCACAATGAGAATGAGGTTGAGCCGTATGTTGAAATTCACAAGGATGTTCTCCGAGGTTTAAATCCCAATAGAAATGAAAATTGGATAGTACGAGAGCACAATCGATGTTTTATACCTTGGTTTAAGGATCATATTTATTCAAAGTATTATTCAGATCCCGCTTCAATAACAGAAAGGTTGAGATGCTTAGCATATGGTCCAAGTTTCCATGTTTTTTCTTATAGCGCATACGCGATTAATGGATACACATTTTATACCAAAGAACAAGATGATAAAAGTACTATGCAGAATAGTGGTGTCACCGTGGTAGCTGAAGCAATGCACATATCAAGTGTGAAGGACTTAAACCCCAAATTTGCAAATCTGTCGTATTTTGGTGTTATCGAGCGCATTTGGGTGTTTGATTATGAGAAGTTTCAGATTCCTATATTTGGTTGCAAGTGGGTTGAAAATAATAACGGCATTCGAATGGATAAGTCAGGATTTTTGCAAGTGGATCTTAATAGGGTGGGATACAAAGATGAGTCTTTTATTCTAGCCTCTCAAGCTAGACAAGTGTTCTATGTCAATGATCCGAAAAGTACGAAATGGTCTATAGTTCTTTTTACCAACAAAGTAATTGATGAAAACACTGGAGATCAAGGTGATATTGATGTTGAGATTGAATCGTTTACCAGAAATGATCAAGATGAGAATATTATATCAAATGATTCATATATTAGAAATGATCATAATGAGGGTATTTGGATCAATCCAACCGTCCGTGTTGTTAAGAGACATGTAGAACATATTCCAACCAAGAAAAGAAAGAGAACTTAGTGAAAAAGGTACAGGTCAAATGATTTTAATTGTTTTCTTTATTACAGGTAAAATGACTTTTATGATTTTAATTGTTTTTACATTTGTCATCTGATTTTAATTGTTTTCTTTTTTACAGGTAAAATGATGATGCTGGATATTTGTTTAGATGGAGATGCTCTATTGTCGTCAAGCCTCTACGACAATGGAACATGTCCATCTAAACATATATCAATTCTATCTTCAAAAGATAAGGGTTCAATGTTGGCAAGTTACATTGGTTTCCTTGTTCGACAACATATTCCGATTACATGTGATAATTGGAGAAGTCCGGACTTGAAGGTTGGCAAAGAAAAAATATGGTTGGAGATACAGGTACTTACCATATATTGTTATATGTTTTTTGTTGCATCAACTTTGCAGCCCTGTATTGTAGGCAGAATTTAGGACTTCTCAAAGGTGATTTCTTGTTACTTTGTCGTTCATAAAATACACCACTAAATTCTATGCGTTTAATTTTTAATTTTTTTTCATCAGGCTTGTGTCTCAATAGAGGATGGGTATCTACCTAAAGTTACTTTTGTAGTGGTCCAAAAGAGACATCACACCCGTCTCTTTCCTGTCAACCCCAAAGAGACCGATAGAAGTGGAAATATTATGCCAGGTTTTTTCAATATATTTCTCAACAGCAGCTGGTATATATTATCATTTGAATTTATCACTTTTGCTGATTTTGTTGTTCTAAATTGTCAAAGGAACCGTGGTAGACACCAGCATTTGTCACCCTAGGGAATTTGATTTTTACCTTAACAGCCATGCAGGAATTCAGGTAATATTAGCTATGTCATTTAACTTTATGCCATTGTTTACTATTTGTTGCTCAATCGCCTTTTGACAGTTCTGTGTTATTTGCATTTGGACGTGTTCTTTTTGCAGGGGACTACTTATGCTGCCATCTGTTGTTTTGGTTGAGCCTTATTTTGTATGGATGTGCAATAGAACTACTAGACAGCTTTTGGATATACAGAACATGTTTGCCACCATGGGTGGATGGGCGTTTTTGTTTAGTATTGGTTAGAACTACTAGACAGCTTTTGGATACAGTGGTCACTGGGTGTTGGTTGCTATGTTTTATTCTCTTAATTGTAGTACTTTGAGAATATGTTGTTGTATATTGTTGATCAAAGAATCATATATTAATGTTGTATATATGGAGGATTAATGTTGTATATAAATGGATTCATGTTGTATATATCAATGGATTAATGGTGTATAACATTGGATTAAAGGATGAAATCAATATGAATTTTACACTTTTGCAGCATGCGAACAGGTTACCAATTAAATATATATCCACTGTTTTTCAAACAAATTTTTTTAAATAACTAACACTTTAGAGGGCGCTTTGTCCAGAAAGCGCCCTCTAAACACTTTACATTGACAACTTTAGAGGGCGTTTTTCCTGAAAGCGCCCTCTAAACACTTTACATTGACAACTTTAGAGGGTGCTTTTTCCTGAAAGCGCCCTCTAAACACTTTACAATGACAACTTTAGAGGGCGCTTCTTCCTGAAAGCGCCCTCTAAACACTTTACATTGACAACTTTAGAGGGCGCTTTTTCCAGAAAGCGCCCTCTAAACACTTTACACTGACAACTTTAGAGGGCGCTTTTTCCAGAAAGCGCCCTCTAAGGTGTCCCTTTATGGACCACTCCAGAGGGCGCTTTTTTCTTAAAGCGCACTATAATGTGGCCACTTTAGACAGCGCTTTCTCCAGGAGAACAAAGCGCTGTCTTTACCTATGCCAGCGCCAGATTAGAGGGCGCTTAAAAGCGCTGTTATAGGCCAAAATAAGCGCCCTCTTTTCCCTTATTTGGCGTAGTGCTGGTAATGTCTATTGTTGTTAAAGGCATTACATATCATAGTTTTTGAATACGACCATGGTGAAATTGTTACTCATATATAAGCGAATTAGCTCCCGCTTATGGACAATATCGCCGTATCTCTCACAACAAAATCCTAGGACACATTTTATCTCTTCTTCGTGGTCGTTAGCTTTCATATTCTACAATATAACCTCAATTTTATTCCTCATACATAAATGTATTCTTCTTCTTCTTCTTCTTCCTTCTTCTCTTCTTCTTCTTCCTTATTCTCTTATTTTCGTGTATGTTGTTGTTATATTTCACATGATTTTCACATGATTTTCTTCTTCTTTGAGAGTTTATGGGTTTTTTGTTGTTGTATGTTTCACATGATTTTCATATTATTTACTTCGGTTTCACATGTTTTATTATTGGTTCGGATATGCTTTAGGTTTAGGTTTTGAAAAATGGTTTCTCTTCTCTACGGACACTTTGACACGATCTAGACATATCTTACTCTCAGATTTCAGATTCTTCTCTCAGATTTTAGATCCTTCTCTCAACATAAATCAAGATCAAGCTAGTGAGAGAAAACTTGTCCAAGAGATTGAGGCTTCAAAGGAGGTTATTGATATACTGGATTTATGGTTGAACAAAGCCATTTTAATGTGCAGTTAAAATGACCAAACATGTGTTTTATCACTTTTCATTGATAAATCAGGGATTTTTTTACTAATTAATTGTAAAATAAGTTAATAAATTCCTACATATTTATGTAATTTTTGCACTTATCAACTCTCCCAAACTTATCTTTTTATTTGTCCACAAACAAAATCTATTTAAATGGTTTTGAAATTTTACAATGCATATTTCGTAAGAGGTTTGAATGATTGGATCAAGAACTTTTGAAAAGTATTATTTTATGAAATGATATTATTTCTAATGCAAGTTCATAGTCAACATTATAAATATCCACAAACCATAGCATGTAGATAAACTACTTGCTAGGCCAAAATAAGATTTTAAAACATGTCTAAATCAATAGTCAATTATTCATCAGAATCATGATCTCATTGTCTCTCAATGGTTAATGTTTCCCTCATAGTTAGACACTGCATGAACTATAGAAACATTTTTCATTTTTTCTAAGAAATATCACAAGATACATTATCAGTCATGGATCACTAAAGTCTTTCTTTTGCTTGTAAGGTGGTTGGGCTTACAAAAAAAATATTGATTTTTCATTGGATTTAAAAAAGCCTAAATATAAGAGAGAGAAATCTTAGTGGTAAATATTTTTATTTTTTAAAAAGTTTTTTTCTTTGATTTCACTCTTTACAACCATTATTCTTTTGGTGGTTTTCTTTTGTTTATATGCTTTGACATTTGATTTTGTTTTCCTTTTTATTTTGCCAAAGCATATTCTTTTCTTTTCTTTTCATCAATACTACTTGATTTTATATTTCACAGCATTTCCCTTTCTCCCCAACTTTTTTTTAAAATACCCTTGCATTTGACTTGTTATCCTATCCTTAAGGCAAAGTGGTGAACATTGTTTTTCTTTAAAAATTGGCTAAGGTTTGTAACATTGAAAGAACAAAAAGAATCATCTTAGGCTCAAAGGGGTTGTAAAATGATCACACCCTTAGAAGGTAAGTTTTTTTTGGTCAAGTATATTTTTTAAACTTAAAATATAACAATACATTGATCATATTCATCACTTCAAATGTATCAAGTACTAGTAAGACTAATGAAAAAACTACCTTATTAACATGTATGTACATTTTCATTATTTATATAAAACATGAGGTTTCACACATCTCACTTTGGTAGACTTATGATTCTTTACATATATGAACATATTTTCACTAGACAGTAGTAAACCATATTGTTGATAAACCAGTTGGTGTGAAATTTACCATTACTTTACTTTACTTGGGTAGAAACAATCAATTAAGCTCCGAAGGTGGAATGGTCTCACAATTTTCATATATTCCAGCTGTAACACCCTTCTAAAATACCCCAATAATTTAATTAAATATCAAAATACAACATCAGAGTAATTATGCAGTTAAGGGTGTCACATGATCACTTCACACCATGTTCCAAAATAACAGTCATGCTCTTTATTTAATCAAATAAACATTTGCATAAATCGCAGCGGATATAAATCAAATCAATCAAAGCATGTAACACATTACGTGTAAAATGGTTCACAACCAACAGTAAAACATTTAAAACATCCCTTCCCGATGTTACATCTATCAGAGCATGACCCATTAAGGAACTACTCTAGACTCCAAGTACTAGCTCCTACTCAATCACTGCTCGTTACCTGAAAAACAGTTGTAAGGGTGAGTTCCTCAATCAATATAATGAGTATTATAAAATATCATGTTACGTTAAGTGATTCAACACACTTCATCACCCTAATCAAAACACACATTCAGGAACAGCCATATCAACTCAACATCATACATTATAACAACACAACCATACCAACACAAATACACGTGTAATATTGGAATACATCCATTCATATTCCACGCCATACATATATTATGCAATGAGACTCCATGCATGCGGTACCGACTATTTTGTGAACATATAGTTCAACCTCACCGTCCAAATCCAGGCACGGCTACCAAGCTCACTAGTCCCACTCATTTGAGACATAGTGACTCACTCACTAATTCCTCACCATGGGAATTAGCTACCACCCAAATGGGCCATGCTATGCACGCTAATCACCTAGCATGCAAACATCAACAACAACAATCAAAATGATTTACTCACTAATTCCTCACCATGGGAATTAGCTACCACCCCAAATGGGCCACATATGCATGCTAATCACCTAGCAATGCAACATCAACAACAATTCAAGAATAGACACATGCTCACACTCTAAGCCATAAAATAGTCTATTCACAAACGCATACATTCACATCATCATGTATACCATCACATATCATCAACGAAAGCATATCATATCATGCCACATAATCAATCATAGTATTAGCACACTCTACTAATACCTATACTATTCAAAACAACGGGAAATGATCCCTACAACATCATACCTCAGCTAAGTACGTCACTCAGCCTAAACAACCAAAAACTGCACAACAACAGTTCAGAAAAATCACAAATCTGCCCATACGCGTATTGCCTATGCCCATACGCGTATTGCCCAAATCTGACCAAGTCCATACGCGTAATGCCCACTCTCATACGCGTATTGCTCACGCATGACCGTTTCCATACGCGTATTGCCCACTCTCATACGCGTATGCTACGCGTACTACATCCCCATACGCGTACCAACAGAGACAATTTCACGTTCAAAACATCATTTTTTTCACTCATACGCGTAAGACCTCATCCATACGCGTACCAGCCATCTCATACGCGTATTGCCTAGTGCCATACGCGTATGACCAGAAACCAGAATTTCCAGATCTGCAATGGCTTTCTCTGCTACGAGATCTATCCAAATTCACCTTCCACAGTCCAAATTTACACACAATTCATTCATATCATCTAACACGAATCATACATTTTCGATTTCACAATTGTTAACCTTTCTACCTCTAATTCCTACGAATTTCTCATCAATTATCATCCAGATTCGTTCATCAATAATTCACAAGTTCATCACATATATCATTCAATCAGAGGCAATTTCAATGGTTTCTCACTACCCATCACATATTATCCCATAATACCCATTAAGCGATGATAAACCCCCCTTACCTGAGTAAATCCGGCAATTCCGTTAGCTTCAAGCCTTTCCTCTTCTCTTGCTCTGCCTCTTTTCCCTTTCTCTTTCAGCCGCTTCTCTTTTCCTTTTTCACGTGAAAAACCCTTTTCCAAAAATTAGGACTTTTTATTATTCCAACTTATATACTCCAATAATAAAACCCAATAATATTATCCCAATAATAATATTAATAATCCAATAATTTTCTAATTATTTAATTAAATTAATAAATAAAATATTAACTTAATTTAAACAATTATCTTAATTTCATCGGGGTGTTACAACTCTCCCCCACTAAAAGAGTTTTCGTCCTCGAAAACATACCTCAGGCGAACAACTCAGGATAAGACTCCTTCATCTGACTCTCAAGTTCCCAAGTCACATTGCCACCTGCTGGTCCTCCCCAAGCTACCTTAACCAAAGCAGTCTCTTTACCCCGCAACTGCTTCAACTCTCGATCCTCTATCCGCATAGGTGATGTCTCAACAGTCAGGTTATCTCTCACCTGTACATCATCGATTTGGACTACATGCGACGGATCATGAATGTACCTCCTCAACTGAGACACATGAAAAACCTCATGCAAATTCGCAAGCGACGGCGGTAAAGCGATACGATAGGCTACCTCTCCTATCTTCTCCAAAATCTGATAAGGACCAATAAATCGAGGTGTCAACTTCTTCGACTTCAAAGCTCGACCAACCCCCGTTATCGGAGTAACCCGAAGAAACACATGATCTCCCTCTTGGAACTCAAGTGACTTCCTCCTCTTGTCATGATAACTCTTCTGACGACTCTGAGCAATTCTCATCTTCTCCTGAATCATCTTAATCTTTTCCGTAGTTTGTTGAACAATTTCAGGTCCAACCACAGCACTCTCCTTTTTCCAAAACACAAGCTCTCAAAAGATCCTCTAGTGACTGAATCGTCCTCTCAGTCTGACCATCAGTCTGCGGATGATATGCAGAACTCAATCTCAGCTTAGTTCCCAAAGCCTTCTGCAAACCTTCCCAGAACTTCAATGTAAATCTAGGATCTCTGTCCGTAACAATACTAGACGGAATACCATGCAAACTTACAATCTTCTCAATATACAACTCGGCTAATCTCTCTAACGGATAATCCATTCTGATCGGAATGAAATGAGCCGATTTCGTCAATCTGTCAACAATCACCCAAATAGCTTCAAAACTCTTATTTGTCCTTGGCAAACCAGACACAAAATCCATACTGATACTATCCCACTTCCACTCTGGAATAGCCAACGGTTGCATTAGCCCAGACGGCTTCTGATGCTCAATCTTCGACTTCTGACAAGTCAAACAGGAATAAACAAAACTCGCAATTTCTCTTTTCATTCCCGGCCACCAAAATAACTTCTTCAAATCATGATACATCTTCGTAGCTCCAGGATGAATACTCAAGCCACTACGATGTCCTTCCTCCAGAATACTCTTCTTAAGTTCGGTAACATCCGGAATACACACCCGATTACCAAATTTCAAAACACCATTCTCATCAACTCTGAATTCACCACCTTGACCTTGATTCACTAAAGTCAACTTATCAACCAAAAGCATATCGGATTTCTGACCCTCTCTAATCTCATCCAAAATATTACTCGTTAACTTCAACATTCCCAATTTAACACTATTGTGAGTACTCTCACACACCAAACTCAAGTCTCTAAACTGCTCAATCAAATCCAATTCCTTAACCATTAACATAGACATATGCAATGATTTCCGACTCAATGCATCAGCTACTACGTTTGCTTTACCCGGATGGTAGTTCAAACCAAAGTCATAATCCTTCAGAAACTCTAGCCATCTCCTTTGTCTCATATTCAGCTCTTTCTGATCGAACAAATACCTTAAACTTTTATGGTCACTGAAAACTTCAAATCTTGACCCGTACAAATAATGCCTCCATAACTTCAGAACAAATACCACAGCTGCCAACTCTAAATCGTGCGTCGGGTAGTTCCTCTCATGAACCCTCAGCTGTCTCGAAGCATAAGCTATAACCTGCTTATTCTGCATCAACACACCACCCAAGCCCAACAATGAAGCATCACAGTAAACCTCAAACAGTTCCGACGGACTCGGTAATATCAGGATAGGAGCAGTAGTTAACCTTCTCTTTAACTCTTGGAAACCTTCTTCACATTTTGAGTCCCAAACAAACGCTTGCCCCTTTCTAGTCAACATCGTCAACGGTAACGCCAACTTAGAAAATCCCTCAATGAACTTCCTATAATAACCTGCAAGTCCAAGAAAACTCCTTATCTCAGAAACTGACTTCGGAGCTTCCCACTTAGATACCGCTTCTATCTTAGAAGGATCAACAGCAACACCACCTCTTGAAATCACATGACCAAGAAAACTAACCTCTTCTAACCAAAATTCACACTTTGACAGTTTAGAAAATAACTTCTTTTCTCGCAGAACTCCTAAAACCACTCTCAAATGCTCAGCATGCTCTTCTTCAGATTTCGAATACACCAAAATGTCATCAATAAACACCACAACAAACTTATCTAGGTACGGATGGAAAATCCTATTCATATACTCCATAAATACTCCAGGCGCATTAGTCACACCAAAAGGCATTACAGAATACTCATAATGTCCATACCTCGTTCTGAAAGCAGTCTTCTGAATATCCTCAGTTTTCACACGTATCTGATGATACCCAGATCTCAAATCTATCTTGCTGAACACACTCGCACCAACCAATTGATCCATCAAATCATCAATCCTCGGCAAAGGATACCGATTCTTGATAGTCACTTTATTCAATTGCCTGTAGTCCACACACAACCTCATAGTACCTTCTTTCTTCTTAACCAATAACACTGGTGCACCCCACGGTGACACACTCGGACGAATAAATTTCTTATCCAACAGATCTTCCAACTGACTCTTCAATTCAGTTAACTCAACAGCAGACATACGGTACGGAGCCATCGATATCGGCCTAGTACCAGGTACCAAATCGATCGAGAACTCAACTTCACGTTCTGGTGGTAATTCATTCACTTCTTCAGGAAACACATCAGGAAAATCACACACCACTGCTAGATTACCAATCACCAGTTTATCTTTAGCTTCCAAAGTCGCTAACAGCATAAACAACTCTGCCCCATCTGCTACTTCCTCATTCACCTGCCTTGCAGATAGAAACAAACTCTTCCCTTCCTCAATCTCCGGAAAAATCACAGTCTTATCAAAACAGTTGATATAAACTCGGTTACACACCAACCAGTTCATACCCAGAATAACATCAATCTGTACTAGCGGAAGACATACAAGGTCTATCCCAAAGTCTCTACCAAAAATACTCAAAGGACAACTCAAACAAACTGAAGTAGTAGTCACTGAACCCTTCGCAGGAGTATCAATCACCATACTACCCAGCATCTCAGATATCTCTAACTTAAGTTTCGCAGCACAATCCAAGGATATAAAAGAATGAGTAGCACCGGTGTCAATAATAGCTACAAGAGGAAAGCCATTAATATAACACGTACCTCGGATCAAACGATCGTCTGCAGAAGTCTCAGAACCTGATAAAGCAAAAACCTTGCCTCCTGACTGATTTTCTTTCTTCGGCTTAGAACACTGTGGACTGATATGACCCACCTCTCCACAGTTGAAACAAGTCACAGTCTTCAACCGGCAATCTGCAGCCAAATGACCACCTTTTCCACACTTGAAACACTTCTTCTCATTACTGGTACACTCATGGATACGATGTCCAGCCTGACCACATCTGTAACACTTAGCAGGGGCACTAGAATCTCCCCCACTAGGCCTCTTCATCCCACTCTGTCTTTGGAAACCTTTGCCAGCTGCATACGGTTTCCCACGATCAATCTGATTCTTACCTTTCCTATCAACCCTTTGCTGATAGCTCTCTGCTCTAGCCTTGGAATCCTGTTCAAAAATCCTGCAACAGTCAACCAAATCAGAAAACACCCTGATCCGCTGATATCCAATCGCCTGCTTGATCTCGGGACGCAACCCGTTCTCGAACTTCACACATTTCGAAAATTCTCCAGCAGCCTCATTATAGGGAGTATAATACTTTGACAGCTCTGTGAACTTAGCAGCATACTCAGTAACAAACCGGTTACCCTGCTTCAATTCCAAGAATTCTATTTCTTTCTTTCCTCTGACATCCTCTGGAAAGTACTTCCTCAGAAATCTCTCTCTGAACACTGCCCAAGTAATCTCAGCATTCCCAGCAGTTTCCAACTCAGTGCGGGTAGCAACCCACCAATCATCAGCTTCCTCTGACAACATATGCGTACCGAACCTGACCTTCTGGTTATCGGCGCACTCAGTCACTCGGAAGATCCTCTCTATCTCCTTCAACCACTTCTGAGCGCCATCTGGATCGTATGCTCCCCTGAACATTGGAGGATTGTTCTTCTGGAACTCACTCAGTTGACGAGCAGCTCCCATTCCCACAACATTCGGATTTCCCCCAAGTACTCCAGCTAGCATACCCAGAGCCTCAGCAATTGCAGCATCATCTCTACCTCTTCCAGCCATCTCTATTCTGAAAACCCAACAAACTAAAACAATAAGTACTGATAGGGTTACACAACACCTATCCCGTACAGGGGAAACAGAATAATTACGACTCGACTCGACCGACTATGCTCTGATACCACTAATGTAACACCCTTCTAAAATACCCCAATAATTTAATTAAATATCAAAATACAACATCAGAGTAATTATGCAGTTAAGGGTGTCACATGATCACTTCACACCATGTTCCAAAATAACAGTCATGCTCTTTATTTAATCAAATAAACATTTGCATAAATCGCAGCGGATATAAATCAAATCAATCAAAGCATGTAACACATTACGTGTAAAATGGTTCACAACCAACAGTAAAACATTTAAAACATCCCTTCCCGATGTTACATCTATCAGAGCATGACCCACTAAGGAACTACTCTAGACTCCAAGTACTAGCTCCTACTCAATCACTGCTCGTTACCTGAAAAACAGTTGTAAGGGTGAGTTCCTCAATCAATATAATGAGTATTATAAAATATCATGTTATGTTAAGTGATTCAACACACTTCATCACCCTAATCAAAACACACATTCAGGAACAGCCATATCAACTCAACATCATACATTATAACAACACAACCATACCAACACAAATACACGTGTAATATTGGAATACATCCATTCATATTCCACGCCATACATATATTATGCAATGAGACTCCATGCATGCGGTACCGACTATTTTGTGAACATATAGTTCAACCTCACCGTCCAAATCCAGGCACGGCTACCAAGCTCACTAGTCCCACTCATTTGAGACATAGTGACTCACTCACTAATTCCTCACCATGGGAATTAGCTACCACCCCAAATGGGCCATGCTATGCACGCTAATCACCTAGCATGCAAACATCAACAACAACAATCAAAATGATTTACTCACTAATTCCTCACCATGGGAATTAGCTACCACCCCAAATGGGCCACATATGCATGCTAATCACCTAGCAATGCAACATCAACAACAATTCAAGAATAGACACATGCTCACACTCTAAGCCATAAAATAGTCTATTCACAAACGCATACATTCACATCATCATGTATACCATCACATATCATCAACGAAAGCATATCATATCATGCCACATAATCAATCATAGTATTAGCACACTCTACTAATACCTATACTATTCAAAACAACGGGAAATGATCCCTACAACATCATACCTCAGCTAAGTACATCACTCAGCCTAAACAACCAAAAACTGCACAACAACAGTTCAGAAAAATCACAAATCTGCCCATACGCGTATTGCCTATGCCCATACGCGTATTGCCCAAATCTGACCAAGTCCATACGCGTAATGCCCACTCTCATACGCGTATTGCTCACGCATGACCGTTTCCATACGCGTATTGCCCACTCTCATACGCGTATGCTACGCGTACTACATCCCCATACGCGTACCAACAGAGACAATTTCACGTTCAAAACATCATTTTTTTCACTCATACGCGTAAGACCTCATCCATACGCGTACCAGCCATCTCATACGCGTATTGCCTAGTGCCATACGCGTATGACCAGAAACCAGAATTTCCAGATCTGCAATGGCTTTCTCTGCTACGAGATCTATCCAAATTCACCTTCCACAGTCCAAATTTACACACAATTCATTCATATCATCTAACACGAATCATACATTTTCGATTTCACAATTGGTTAACCTTTCTACCTCTAATTCCTACGAATTTCTCATCAATTATCATCCAGATTCGTTCATCAATAATTCACAAGTTCATCACATATATCATTCAATCAGAGGCAATTTCAATGGTTTCTCACTACCCATCACATATTATCCCATAATACCCATTAAGCGATGATAAACCCCCCTTACCTGAGTAAATCCGGCAATTCCGTTAGCTTCAAGCCTTTCCTCTTCTCTTGCTCTGCCTCTTTTCCCTTTCTCTTTCAGCCGCTTCTCTTTTCCTTTTTCACGTGAAAAACCCTTTTCCAAAAATTAGGACTTTTTATTATTCCAACTTATATACTCCAATAATAAAACCCAATAATATTATCCCAATAATAATATTAATAATCCAATAATTTTCTAATTATTTAATTAAATTAATAAATAAAATATTAACTTAATTTAAACAATTATCTTAATTTCATCGGGGTGTTACAACTCTCCCCCACTAAAAGAGTTTTCGTCCTCGAAAACATACCTCAGGCGAAGAACTCAGGATAAGACTCCTTCATCTGACTCTCAAGTTCCCAAGTCACATTGCCACCTGCTGGTCCTCCCCAAGCTACCTTAACCAAAGCAATCTCTTTACCCCGCAACTGCTTCAACTCTCGATCCTCTATCCGCATAGGTGATGTCTCAACAGTCAGGTTATCTCTCACCTGTACATCATCGATTTGGACTACATGCGACGGATCATGAATGTACCTCCTCAACTGAGACACATGAAAAACCTCATGCAAATTCGCAAGCGACGGCGGTAAAGCGATACGATAGGCTACCTCTCCTATCTTCTCCAAAATCTGATAAGGACCAATAAATCGAGGTGTCAACTTCTTCGACTTCAAAGCTCGACCAACCCCCGTTATCGGAGTAACCCGAAGAAACACATGATCTCCCTCTTGGAACTCAAGTGACTTCCTCCTCTTGTCATGATAACTCTTCTGACGACTCTGAGCAATTCTCATCTTCTCCTGAATCATCTTAATCTTTTCCGTAGTTTGTTGAACAATTTCAGGTCCAACCACAGCACTCTCCTTTTTCCAAAACACAAGCTCTCAAAAGATCCTCTAGTGACTGAATCGTCCTCTCAGTCTGACCATCAGTCTGCGGATGATATGCAGAACTCAATCTCAGCTTAGTTCCCAAAGCCTTCTGCAAACCTTCCCAGAACTTCGATGTAAATCTAGGATCTCTGTCCGTAACAATACTAGACGGAATACCATGCAAACTTACAATCTTCTCAATATACAACTCGGCTAATCTCTCTAACGGATAATCCATTCTGATCGGAATGAAATGAGCCGATTTCGTCAATCTGTCAACAATCACCCAAATAGCTTCAAAACTCTTATTTGTCCTTGGCAAACCAGACACAAAATCCATACTGATACTATCCCACTTCCACTCTGGAATAGCCAACGGTTGTATTAGCCCAGACGGCTTCTGATGCTCAATCTTCGACTTCTGACAAGTCAAACAGGAATAAACAAAACTCGCAATTTCTCTTTTCATTCCCGGCCACCAAACGGGGACTATTTGGGTTTGGGTTTGGGGAGATGAAAATCGTCCCCGACCCGCCCTGTTGCCATGCCTAAATACAATACTTGTACGATATTGTAGATCATGGGTTCATATCCTCCCGAAGACGAAAAAAAGTCTCCTTTTAAAGAAAATGATCTAACAACCCAACTATTACTCTAACTATGTATATTCTCCTAATAGTTACTTCAACTAAAAATTATTATATTTTCTTAAAATTATAGAAATAAAAATCTATTATTTATCTATTATAATATATTAAAACAGAAGCACACATTCTCATGCTTACAATTCTACTCCATTTATGCCACATTATCATATAATCATAGGTGACACATTCCAAAACTCATTTTTACTATTCTAAAAGCTAAATGCAATATTTGTACTCAATTGTAGATCATGGGATCCAATCCTCCCGAATACTTGTACTCTATTGTAGATCATGGGTTCAAATCCTCACGAAGACGAAAAAAAATATTGTTTTAAAGAAAATAATCTAACAACTCAACTATTACTCAAACTATGTATATTCTCCTAATAGTTACTTCAACTAGAAAACTTATTTTAATTTTTAAAATCAAAAGAGATGTGAGAATCCAAACACATTAAAATATTATATTTTCTTAAAATTATAGCAATAAGAATTTATTATCTATTATAATATATTAAAACAAAAGCACTCATTCTCATATTTACAATATAATATATTAAAACAGAAGCATACATTCTCATACTTACAATTCTACTCTATTTGTGTCACATCATCATATAGTCCTATTTGCAATAAATCTTTTTAATAATGTGCAATAAATCTTCTCATGCTTACAATTTTACTCCATTTGTGCAATAATCTTTTATCGTTTCTATATAGTTTACTACTATATTTTTCACATAATATGAAATAATAAACTAAATACAAACAACAATAATAATGTTTTAAAAAATAAAACTCATATTTCAACTGATATCAATGATAAAATCAAATAAAATTTTATATTCTAATTAATAAAATTAAAATAATCAATTAATAAAATAATTAAGCTAATATAGTAACTAGCATTTTCAATCCTTATTCATGAGATAACTAAAGCTTGATAATAATTATATATAAACTTTAAATTTTATTTAACACTAAAAATTAATACATATTTTTAACAAATTTAACATTAAATATATAAATCAAAGATAAGTATAAAAAATATATAAGAATCAAAATAAAACATTCTTTATTTTAATTTACAAGAATATATTTTCCTTTTGTAATAAAGTATATCTTTTTAGATGTGATTAATTGTCTCAATTATAATTCATAAAAAATTATTGTAATATAAATTTATTAATAATATTTTGTTAAAATAATTTTTAACATATTTAAAATTTAAAAAAATTTAATTAATTAATTTACAACCGCGCATCGCGCGGGTCTTCATCTAGTTAATTTTAAAATGGATGACATGTGAAGATACTGCAGGCAGGGTAACAATTTTTCTACACTATCCTGTGGCAGTTGTGACCAAAACAATATCGTGTTCAACCATAAACTAATGGATCCCATTGAGGTTGTCAAAACAAGTTCATAATTCAACCATTCCAACATGCACAATCATCAAGAGGCAAATTTGATATTGGCTACACCATAGTTCAGGTTGATATATAAATAATATGATAAACTATTGTAGGCTGCCCCATAATTCACGTTGATATATTGTAGGATCAGAGCCGTCTCAGTTTTTTCGGAGGCCTTGTGTAGATTTATCATAGTTTAATCATGGCGAAATAAATAGAGGCTCTATCTAACCACTGGTTAACCATTATAAAAATCTTTATAAAGCTCTATTTAGCCACAAGTTAAGTGTGTCAAATTTGAGGCCCTGTGTGGTAGTCCACCTTGCACACCCTCAAAGACGACCATGTGTAGGATTCTTCCCAGATGCAAACATGGGGTGGGAGAATGATTTTCAAACACCAATATGTAGAAGAGTTCAACTAACACTCTCCTCTATTTACAATTTTCTATGAAATTTAATTTGGAAAAAATCGTAGAAGTTAAGGGTCTATTTTGGATTGTGGATTTTGGAAGGTTAAAGTCTATGTTTTCATATATAACTTTTAATTTTAAAAGAAAATAAAAAGAATAACATGATTAGGGATGTCAATGGATAGAGTATTGTAGTGTCTCGTACTTGCATTGTAAAAAATAAATACTTGCACACCGGACCCATACATCTTGGTAGAACTTAAGTTTGGGAACATACCTCTAATTTGTAAAATGAACCCCCCCCCCCATCATCCAACCATCAAGTTGGTCAACGAATATGTTGGTAAACCCTTTGTTAGCACACTTTCCAACTGTTACCCACAAGTAATGTAGAAATTAGTTATTAATCGACTGTCTAATTTCTCTTTGATGAAATGTAAGTCAATTCGATGTGTTTTATCTTTTCACGCTAAACATAAATATGTGCAATACTAATGACCAATTTACTATTCCAAAACAACTTTATAGGGTCTTCATATTGTATCTTCAAATATTCTAACACTTATTTCATCCATAATAATTCATAAATTTCTTATGCCATAGCTATAAATTCTGCTTCAGTACTTAATCGAGCAACTACACATTGTTTCTTATTCATCCAAACAACTAGATTTCCAAACAAGAATGCACAATAGTCTGAAGTGGATCTTCTATCATTAAATGAACCTTAAAAATCAACATCAGTGTAAACCCACGTAGTTAAACCTCGACCTCTTTTAAACAAGATCCCTCTTCATAGATTGACTTTGAGATATTGTAGAACACGTTCTACACCTTGCAAGTGTCTATCCCTTAGATCATGCATAAATTGTCTAACTACACTACTGCATATGCCAAATCAAACCTAGTATGTGTTAAGTAAATAAACTTTTCACTAATTTCTGATATCGGTCCTTGCCAACTTTAGCATTTTTCTCCTCAAGGCTTATCCTATTATTTTTATCAATGGGAACACTTGCGGTTTGCATCAAATTTGGAGTCTATATTATATGATTTAGAACTGTTTTAATTTTTCTTAATGATTTTATAAAATCTATATTCTTTTTTATCACTTCGATGATCCATGTGTTTAAAGTGCGGGATTTTTTAAAACTAAATTAAGAGCATCTTGCCATCATAAAGAATCTAAACATCTAAATAACATTTAGAGACTCTTATCTTATAACCATAGCTTATATATATATATAATATATATATATATATATATATTATATATATATATATATATATAATATATATATATATATATATATATATATATACATATATATATATATATATATATATATATATTATATACATATATATATATATATATATATATATATATATATATTATATATATATATATAATAATAAAAACGTAAAATTTATACATTCGTGACTAGACTAAAGTCCCCAAAAGAAAAATAAATAAATAATTAAAAGATACTAAGGAAGACCTAACTTGTCTCGTAAGTATTGAACTAAACTAATGATGTCTAAATCCACCACTTCCCAGAAAAATTGATAGAAATAATCGATGCATTGTCATGCATTTGATTTGATCCAATGGGGGTTACTTCTATCAACCATTCATTTTCATTCTTTGTAACAATGCTTGGAATGTTGTCTTGTACCATGAGTTTTCTATGCAATGAATTTCTGCAAAGAAAATAGATTAGAAATATTGCATAAAGTGTTGTTCAATGTACTATGAAGATGAAAGGATACCTTTTTCACTATTAATTAACCTGGGTGAGTTCAACCGGGCTTCTTGCTATTTTAAACTGTCCGTAATGTCCTCTCGATACATATTAACCATGCTCACAAACTTTACAACAACTTTGCATTATTGTCAACATCAATGTGAGTTGCATAATTTTCAATTTTAAAACTTTTCCAATACCACGATGGAACAATATCAATGGTATCAATAAAGATCACCAATGCAATTACAAATATATATTCTGGTTTATGCACATCTGCATAGTCCTTCCATGCCAGTTTACTTTTTGGGTTGTCAATACCCCTCAAGTTTCAAAAGAGGAACTTCATATTGAAGGATGGGAAGGCACACCTTTAGAGCGGGTGTTGTAAGGCTTTGACAACTTGGATGATTTATTGTTCTTTTATTTTTCTGTTGTTTTCTAACATACTGCAATAATTCGTTTGTTCATTTGCCTTTGACTACCAAAGCTTTTCTAATCACATGTAAATCCTCTTGCACTTATAAAGGAAGCACATGTTGAGTCCTTAACATCAATGATTGGTTTTGCATGCAACTATGTGACAGGAGTTGGCAAGTTCGATGTCTTTGCAATTACCATAACAACGTGCAGTGGGGTACCACCTTCTGTATTAGACGCTTGCCCAACCATTTTTTACCTGACATCCTGCATACCTCCATCTCTATCCTGGTTATGGAACTTATCTTCCCGTGAGTCATCATTCTTGCTATCATCATTATATTCTGGAATTGTGCCATGCGTAGTAGAATTTTCGCCCTCAAATTGTTTGCTGCCTTTGGTTAGAGGTGTTTCATTATCCAAATTGTTTGCTGCCATGTTGGTCCCTTTTCTCTTTAGAATTCTCTTCTATAATATGCTTACTCACTTTTGTTAAAGATGTTTCATCTTCCAGTGGAGGTTTCCTTGCATTTAGATTTGCATGTTTCCCCTCGTGATTTTTATCTTTCTCCATTGTTATAACTATGTGTTTCTATGAATTTAATTCTTTTCCACATATTGCAATAACTTTTTAATGGAAGCATCCTTAATTGCACCATCTTCTTCCGCGGGCAATTTCATTTTTTTTGGAACAATTTACTGAATGCCTAATTGCTAAACAATGCGTGCATAATTTCGATAATCTTTCATATATCACTGACACAGAGAATGTTTAACCATCCCTAGAAACCTTAAATTTGAATCTAAAGCAATCAACCATACACCTCATGCACAATTCAGCGAGCTCGTGTGAAGGCGGGAAACTAAATTGCAAAAAAGAAAAGGTGTATGAGCACACGAGCTCGACCTAAACCTTGAATATAGAAAATGAAACCGACCACATACATAGTAATGTATCTAGGCACCAACAATTAATGTGAAAAAAATAACAAGCCTAAGGCCATTTCTAACGAAACGCTCTAAAATCAATCACAATAGGCCAAAGTGGATTTTAAGACAAGATAAGTACAGTACCCGAACCAAATCCAGAATCCACAAAACACCTAGAGTCTAACCAGCCTCAAATACACTCGCGAGATAGAGATAAAGTAAACCTTAAAACTTCAAAATATCAACAAATGTGGAGCTAATTTGAGATTCAAGGGCCACAAAAGTCAACCACGCCTTGCACCCAAGATGATGAAACTACAAGCCCCAAAACCATTTGAAAACCATGTTGATGATGAAAATGATGATTGTCATGAAAAACCTGGATAAACAAATAGTCCACTCCACAAACCAAAACTGCCACCTAACTAATCCAAACCCACAAAGAGGTGATGGCAAACCTTAAATATTGAAACCTTGAAAATCTCAAAAAACATGGAATCAAATAGAAAGTCAAAGGAAGAAGGACAACCTCAAACCAAAAGCAATTAGCATTTGGAGTGAGTGGAGAATTAAAAAGATGAAGAACATATCGAGATCCAAACAACTTTAATTGGAAACAATCATTATGAGGACGACAGAAACATTGATGTTATTAGAGCACAAACCCTTTCAGGTTTAAACCCTAGTTGTGAGAAAAAAATTGGTTGAATGTTGGTGTCGCCGACCGTGAGGGTTTGATCCACCTTAATCACCAACACTACAATAGACAAGGAGGATTTTGGTTGTGTGTGTGTGTGTGTGTGTGAGAGAGAGAGAGAGAGAAAGAGAGAGAGAGAGAGATTGTTGGAGGTTCTGACTAAAATAATTGGAACATATACAAGATATAAACCATTGTACCAAATTACTGATATTTTCTATTTATCTACAAATTTTACCATTTATATTTGTTTAAACTAGATACAACTAATCTGAACTTGTCAGTTAAAACACTTTTTACTTATTTAAAAAAATATCATTTGTTTGACTCGTGTAATAATTCATTTATTAAGTAAATTGAATGAGTCAATAAAGTTCTATAAAAAAAAATAAAGCGAAAATTAATATTATTTTTATTAGGTAGGATTATATGAATTTAGATAAACAAATAAAGATATTCAGTACAATATCAAACTTTTATTAGAACAAAAACCATCACAATGATAAAGCCTTGAAACAAGAACAAATACCAATAAACTAATAATTTATTTTATTGTAGGTAATGTCTCTCCAAACCATTGAAGGAGGTGTCATTTGATGTGATTCTCAACTGTCTGGATTGTAGTGCTTGTTCCATAAGGATGCCTTGTGAGATTGATTACAACGACAATTGTAACAACGAGCAAAATAAGGATCGGAAATTAAACAATTCCAATGTTTGGAGACACTTTTAAACCTGAATAAAGACTTTATAGGAAGATATAACATAATGTCTTTTATGGCATTTTCTGGTAAGTGATAGTTTGTCGACATCAGATCAGAATTACTAACTGCCATTTGAGAAGCCTATGGAGTGAAACTTTCTTCTTTGATTTACTAAGTTGTGACTATATTCCCTTCACTCCCAAATATATAATAAGCTTCATATTTATTAGTTCAATCTATGTGCGACTAAAACCAGGGGCGCACCCAGAAGTCTATTAAACCGGGGGTGAATAAACTCTGTTACCAATTTGGTCATCTTGTTTTTACCTATTCACATAATTGACCTCCATTTTATTTGAAATATGTATCTTTATCATATATTTTTATCCAAAATATTTTTTATGACAAATAAGATATATATATATATATATATATATATATATATATATATATATATATATATATATATTATATATATATATATATATAATATATATATATATATAGATATATATATATATATATAATATATATATATATATATATATATATATATATATAAAAGAGGGCACAAAATGCCAAGATACAAAATGAACGGTCACGGAAATACATAAGATGTAATTTAAAAATATTAATTTCATATGTTTTAAATATGTAACATAATACTTGGAATTATTTTTGAAATTAACAATATTTTCATAAAAATACCAAAGTGACCATGTTTCATACAAAAAAAATCCCCTATAAGAGGAGGCGCCACAGGCAGTGGCGCATGCACTCAAAATTTGAACCAATGTGCCATAGGGTATGGCGTATGCATTCATGTCACTACCTATGGCCATGTGTGCATCCTCTATGATCATCTGCCACAGGCAGTGACTACTATGTTATTTTGGGTATTTATATATACTTAATCCCCTACCCATCATTTTTCACCCATCTTCTAATTCTCTCCTTCAATTTTTATTCAAAATATCATCTTATATTATCAAGAGAAATTCCAATTTGATTTATTCGGAAGTAAAACCTCCAATGAAGATTCGACTTTGGAACAGGGAGTAATCCTACTTTGTTACCGCCAAAAGGCTATTGTTGTACACATTGCATAAGTTTATGACTTTATGAACTGAGGATAGTAAATTAGAAGGGTCTTATAAGAACTATCGCACCGCGAAAATAAAGAGTCACCACCGGATTTTATTTATTCCAAAGGAAAGGGAAAATATTGATAAAACCCCAAATGAAAGAATGGTCTCGCAACCAAGAGCAGATTCGAAAGTCGGTTATGCAATAGGAAGGTATTAACACCCATCACATCCCCGGTACTTCATGGGAACCACTTGCTCGTATCGATGCATATGGATGTTATTTATCTGTATGTTGCTGGCTATCGGGAATGAGATGAAAGAATGAGATGAAGAGAGAAAATAAGTTTTAAGTTAGTGTGCTCGCCAAGGATTTAGGCCCTTGTGCCTACGTATCCTCATACGTGCAATAAGGAAGTCAAAGCTCCGTAGTTCGGCTCACAAACAGAACATTTGTTTATTTGTTTTTACTGAACAATGTTAATGTTCACGCTTTACTGTTCACTTTCTTGTATAGTCTCTCATGGTAGCGGGAAGTATTAGCTTGTTTGCGGTAAAGTGGATGCACTAGGATCACACTCTAGCAATTAAACATTACTTGCTCGCACATGGAGGCTTAAGTGTCATTCACGGTAGAACGGAAGTAACACGTCCTTTTTGAAAGGTTTTGAAAAGACGTGCACTGAGGCAAAATATGATTTGATTTGTTGGGGTTGATTTTATGTGCAGAGATAAGCATCACATCCTTGGCTAGATATAGTCAACAGTCCAAAAACTAGGGAGTTTAGAGGATAATATTATCCTAACCACTATTTTTCGTCCAAAAGATATTTAAATTGTGAAAAGAGTTTAGCAAGCCTAATCATTGGAACTTAAAGGGAGACAAGTATCTGACCCTTGACTAAGTACGGCCAATAATCAGAATACTTGGGATTCGAGAGGACAATGGAGTCATAACTACCCTTTTCTCCCTCATAGCACTTAGATCTAACTTGTTTGAATCATTAAATGTTTTAAGGGGGAAGTCAAGTGTCGGGTCCTCAAGCTAGGTACGGCCGACAACCCAAGTACTTGAATGTTGTGTACAAGGACGTACATCCCATTTTTGCATTCCAATTTGTTATGAAAATGGTTTAAAAAAAGGCACTTGACGTTGGATCAAGTGTTTGAGTTTATTATGAAAAATGTGTTTGAAGAATGGAGGTGAGAGATAGAATGAGGTTAATAAGAGAATGGAGAAGAGATATGAATCGTGGATCATGGAATGGATGGGAAATACTTGATGTTGGATCAAGTATTTGCATCACAATGGTGTGAGTTTTATTCCGAAAACAACTTGACG
Source organism: Lathyrus oleraceus (assembly GCF_024323335.1). NCBI lineage: Eukaryota > Viridiplantae > Streptophyta > Magnoliopsida > Fabales > Fabaceae > Lathyrus > Lathyrus oleraceus. The sequence goes on from NC_066581.1 coordinate 211,697,441, forward strand.
TTGGATCAAGTACCTTTTGTTTCTTTTGAAATGCTTTATTTATCATTTTGTTTTTTTTATCTTTTTAATTTGCATGCATGATGAATTAACAAAAGCATAAACCTAAACTATTACATCTTCATGGGGTGAAGGGAAATTTAACCCAGGATGGGAGGATGGATCCACACAATACAACATAAATGGATATGGAAGGAATTATACAAATTACAAACCATGTGTCATGCCTAAACCATACAAGTGGCTTGTCACTAAACAATACAAGCTAATTGAATGAATAAAAGTAAAATGGGTAACTTGGATGGTTTGAATCTCACATTCACATGTCAACACGAAAACAACAAATATGGTTAGTATGCATTAACAAAATGGAATTTAAATGATTAACACAAATGCATGAAATAGTGAAATGATGGAGTGATATGATATTATGATCAATGAAAACAATAGATATGCTAACACATCATATCAAATTGAAATATCGTTTTCAATTTGGTTCTAATAACGACAATCAAAGAAGGAACCATTAACTTGGAATTAAAGTCACACAATACATGAACATGACATGTGAAATTAAATCAATTCTTTATTCATAACATGACATATTAATTGAATTAACATGGAAAAATATTAGTGATCACACAAACCAAAAATCCAATGGTCAATCAATATTATTTTTTAGGCATTTTCTCATGATTATCAAATGAGTTGAATTACAATCTAACATATCTAATTAAATTCCTAAGTGAATAATTAGCAATTAGATGGAGTTTTGCTAATATTGCAAACAATAATAAAAGTAAAAACTCAAGAATTACAATCAAGATCTTAAAAGCAAGAATCAAAATCATGAAAGAAAAAAAATAGCATGGAGAAGTCAAGAAAAATAATTAAAATAAACAATGGTCCAAGGGGTTTACATTCTGAAACTATGGGTGCAGAAGCAAAACAGGCGCATAGGCCTCTAGGTTTAAGGCCCATTGAATATTGCCTTTAGGAAAGGGAGTGTGAAATGAAAACAAAGGGTGAGGGCCAAGTATCCAACGCAAGGCCCATGTTCATAGGTCCATCAGCAACTTGGCCATGGAAAAGAATTCAGCACATGCTGAATTGGATCGTTGAGTAAGCAAGCTTAAGTCAAAAGGCACATGTGGGGGTCATTGATTGGGTGCTGAAATTGAATTCAAAATAAAAACGCGCCACACTCACTCTCAGCTCAGGTCAACACTCCCTCTCCTCACCTCCATGGATCACCGGGTCAGAAATTGCTTCTGACAGTGGTGGACACCAAAACATGAATCTCAACCATCATCTTGTTTGTCTCCCTCTCCTTTCCACGAATATCATATTAATTTCATCAAAAATTAAACCTACCTCACTAATAGAATCATGATCCTCAAGAACCCTAATTTCAAGATCTTAAATTAAACCCTCCACACTCTGATTCAAAGCCCCTAGGGTTGGGACTTTGAATCTACTCCCTGAACTCTACATCTCAGTAACAAGAAGAAAATGGAAATAAATGGTTGAAGCTCACTTGGCCGAGATGCAAATTACTGTGATGATGGATGCAAAAGAACAATCTTCTTTTCAGGTAAGATCAGTTTTGAATCTCTTCTCCTAATCTTTCTCTTTCACCTTTTTTTCGTCTCTCCCTTTTTTTTCTTGATTTTTTGTTGGTGTGAATGGGTCGGAGATTGGATTTGTATTGGATTCGAAATTGATTATGATAATTGAATGTTGTGAAAGAATTCTTTAACTTGAATTAACTTTTAATGATAGCAAATTGTGTGATCATCATCCAAATTGGTTGTGCATTGCATTACATGATATATTTGTGTTCTTACTTTGTAATTCATCCCATTCTATTGTTGCATAACCACACATATAAGCCTACATTGAAAATTTCCTTTAAAATAACAATTAAAATGCATTTTATGTCAGTATGTATCAATACATGACCCTTTGCATCGATACATGTAGCCTGTGATTAATCACAAAACAATTCTTGTTCAGTAAGCATCGATACATACGAACCATGCATCAATACATGGAAAGCCAAAAACTCTGTGCATCGATACACACGACACCTGCATCGATACATGACTACTTGAGTCAGCCTGTGCATCGATACATACGCATTGAGCATCGATACATATTAGTGTAAAATTCACATGCATCGATACACACGATTCCTGCATCGATACATGATTTGTTAATTTCACCAAAAATCTATGCAACTTACAGTATGCATCGATACACCCTTGTATGTATCAATACACAGAGTTATTTTAAGTCATAACAGCAACTGTTTTTTTAAAGGATATAAATACAGGTTTCAACAGCAGGTGAAGGTGACGAATTCATTGAGCAAAAAGACAATTGAACACAAGATCAAAGAAGTGTTGGAGCAATTGTCAGTGAGCACATAGAAACCTGAAAGAGACTTCATCTTCTTCATCTTCTCAATCACTTCTCTTCAAGAACAATTACACATAACAATTCTTGTTCTTTGGATTAAAGAAGTATCGAGATAACGTTCAGTGGTGTGATCAAGGATCTAGCTGTGGGTTTGCAGTGGAACGATCGAGGATCTAGCTGAGTCGAAGATTGAAGGGGGTTTCTAGGAAAAACCTACTGGTTTGTCCTTCAAGAACTGGTGTGTTCTTGAGGGTTTGGGAGTCACATTTGCAGAACACATTCAGCCGCAGCGTTGCGTTTGGAGATCGGGGATTTTCGCAAGCAGGTCGTGGAACCGGTGAATTGTTTGCAACTTTGTGCAGGAAAATCTTGATCGAGCTCAGATCAAGTGAAGGTTTATACAAGAAGAGGTTCTTGGAGTTTAGAAATTCTGTCTTTGTATCAAAACCTTGTATCAACGGATTCGGCAATAATTGATAATCAAAGTTCTCAATTTCATTTGAAATTGAGAGGGAGACGTACCCACACGCGAGGACGACGTGGGGAACTTCCTTACCAAATCTCTGCGTATCGTACTCTTACCTTAATCTTCTTTACGTTTCAAAACTGTTTTGCAATTTCTGTTAGTGTGTGGTGATTGATCATATTTCTGGACAGCAGTGATAACAAAACCTTTAGTCATACACCATTGCTGTTTATCATCAAACACTCACACACCAACTGTTTGACAAAACGGTTAACTTGATTGTGTTCATTGGAAATAGTATTTGAGGATAAGCGCATTCAATCTGTTAATATTCTGTGTGTATTATTTCTGTCATTCTCATTAAAATCCAGCAACTGCACTTGCGTGTCCGGCTTTCTAGTAGCGGTTCAGAATAGACGGAAATCTATTCGGGACCGATCTTTCCGCCATTTTTGAAAACTCTGATTAAACCTTAAATCCGTTAATTTTTAAGAGGTGATCTATTCACCCCCCCTCTTGATCACTAGCCACACCGTCTAACAAGTGGTATCAGAGCGCCGGTTCGCTGGTGCTCTGTGGCTGCCTGTAACAGTATGGATTCTGAACCAAAGGGGGCGTATAATAGAGCGCCTATTTTCAACGGTGAAAATTATGGCTACTGGAAAGACTGCATGCGAGTTCATATAAATTCTGTGGATAGGTTAGTATGGGCTGCCATTGAAAACGGTCCGTTTCAAATTACAATGACTAATGCGACTGGCGCCATAGTACCTAAACCAGAAGATGATTGGAATGAGAAAGATGAGAAAAAGTGGTCGTGTGATTGGAGAGCTCGAAACATGTTAATTTCAGCACTTGGTGTTGATGAGTATTATCGAGTATCACATTGCACGACAGCTAAAGAAATGTGGGACGCTTTAGAAGTTGCCCATGAGGGTACTACTGAAGTAAAACAGTCCCGCATTAACACACTCAATCACAGAATTTGAGCTCTTTCGCATGAAACAAGGAGAATCCATCTCCGACATGCAAAAGAGATTCACCCATCTAACTAACCGATTGAATGCTCTTGGAAAACCTATTTCCAATGAAATTGCTACTAATAAAATTCTCAGGTGTCTTAGCAGGGAGTGGCAACCTAAACTTACAGCAATCAAGGAAGCCAACGATCTTACAAGACTTACGATTACAACACTGTTTGGAAAGCTGGAAGAACATCAGCAAGCTTTGGAAAGTCTTGAAAAATATGAGAATAAAAGTAAGAAGGAGAAGGAAAAGAAAAGAGACAAAGAGGAGAGAAGAAGAAGCCAATAGCTCTTGTGGCTTCTAGCTCTAAGTCCTCACGAAAAGAGCAAAGCGACAATGATTCAAGTAGTGACAAAGACTCGGATGATGAGGAAATGGGACTGTTTGTAAGGAAATACAATAGATTCATTCGAAAGAATGGAGTCAAGCATTCCGACAAAAATCTCATAAAGTTTCGAAGACAATCCATAAATTCGAAACAAGAAGAAAACAAGAAGAGTAGAGGAAGAGGATCATGCTTTAATTGTGGTAAATCCGGACACTTTAAAACGGACTGCCCTATGAAGTATAAGGACCAAAGAAAAGACTCACCAAAAGGGTACAGCAAGCAAAGGAGAGCGTATATTGCATGGGAAAGTGATAGTGATTCATCAAGCACACAAAGCTCAAGTAATGATGATGAAGCTGCAAATCTGTGCCTTATGGCTCACTAAAAAATTCAGTCCTACCACAAGAAGAAAAACAATGACAAAAAGGTAAAACAAGCCTACTTCAATAACTTCTCCTCTATGTCTTTTTCGGAATTAAAAATAGCTTTTGAAAAACTGCATAACGAAGCTGTAGATGCTTTTAAACGACTAGCTTCCGACAAACATATCTTCTCTTTTTTGGAAGGTAAAGTAAACAAAGCTGAAATTGATTTAGAAGCATTGAAAACTAGTATTGCAGAAAATTCAAAAACTATTGACATTGACGGATGTAGTAGAGTTAGGTATTGTGACGCTTGTTATGTTTGGCAAAAAGAGGTAAACACTCTTAAGGTCAAACTAGAGAAAGCGCTACAACCTAAAATTACTTATGCCGTTGACCCCAAGTTGTTTAAGAAGTCATTGAATCCTCCATATGCAAAATACTCTTTTATCTTAAAGGATTCAATGAACAAGAAACAACAAACACATCATCATGGTTTATGTCATTATTGTTGTCATGCTGGCCATACCATTGAGAAATGCAAATTTAGGAGATTTCTAGTCCCTAAAGGTATTTATCAATGGAAGCCAAAAGGCAACCATGTTAACACTTACCCTCTTGGACCCAATGAAAATTGGGGACCAACTTCTCTCTTTTGATGTTGTAGGATGAGTGCCTTGCCTCCGTAGATAGAAGGTGGTTTCTTGACAGCGGCTGCTCAAGGCACATGACCGGTGACATATCGCTTTTTATAGATTTCAAGGCAAAGAAAAAGGGATATGTTACTTATGGAGACAACAACAAAGGAGCCATACTCGGCAAAGGTAGTGTAGGTAATCCCTCCACCACTACTATTTCAAATGTCCATTTAGTTGAGGGAGTTAAACACAATTTGTTAAGCATAAGTCAACTATGCGACATGGGCTATAAAGTTTCGTTTACAAAAACTTGCTGCATAATTGAACATGCTGAACAAAACATTGTGTTTAAGGGTGTAAGAGTAAACAACATCTATATGCTTGACTTGTTTGATGTACCGTTAACAAATACTAAATGTCTAGTCACCTTGAATGATGATTCTTGGCTTTGGCATAGACGCTTAGCTCATGTTAACTTCGATTTGCTAAACAAGGTTGTATCTAAGGATCTAGTAGTTGGTCTACCAAAATTAAAATTTTCAAAAGACCACCTATGTGACGCGTGCCAAATGGGAAAGCAAACAAGGGTGTCTTTTAAATCTAAAAATGTAATTTCAACTTCACGACCCCTTGAGCTTCTCCATATGGACCTCTTTGGACCTTCTAGGACAAAGAGCCTAGGTGGAAACTACTATGGCTTTGTAATAGTTGATGACTACTCTAGATTCACTTGGACTATATTCCTTCATAGCAAAGATGAAACTTTTTCTGCTTTTAAAAATTTTGCAAATCTGTCCCAAAACAAAATGAATTCCAAAATAGTTACAATTCGTAGCGATCATGGTGGTGAGTTTCAAAATTATCACTTTGAGAAGTTTTGTGACAAGTATGGCATTGAGCATAACTTTTCAGCCCCTCGCACTCCACAACAAAATGGCGTTGTGGAGCGTAAAAATCGTGTTTTAGAGGAGTTGGCAAGAACAATGCTTAATGAGGGTGGATTACCAAAATACTTTTGGGCTGATGCTGTTAGCACAGCCTGTTATGTCCTAAACAGAATCTTAATTCGCCCTATTTTGAACAAAACTCCTTATGAACTTTTGAAAGGAAGAAAACCAAACTTGTCACATCTTCACGTATTCGGTTGTAAATGTTTTGTTTTGAATAACGGTAAGGAAAATATTGGGAAGTTTGATGCAAAAGCGGATGAAGGTATTTTTCTTGGTTACTCAATGTCAAGTAAAGCATATAGAGTGTATAATAAGCGTTTACTTACTGTTGAAGAGTCGGTTCATGTTTCTTTTGATGAATCTTATCCGAAAAATGTCGGAAAAGGTATTTCTTTTGATGACGCAGGTGTATCTACAGAAGACATACTCAAGGAAGCTGTTGAGGAAATTGATCAGTCCAAAACAGCTGCCCTTGAGAAGGAGGAAGATACAAGTCATGAAGAAATTGAGGAAGAAAAGGCAGCTGAAGTGAA